>NW_026862367.1:0-207099 GCF_026571515.1 Ruditapes philippinarum | reverse complement strand
AATTTAATGAATGAATAAATAATTAAATAAATAAATAAATAAATAAAAATAAATAAAATAAGAAAAGGAAGGAACGAATGAATATGAATGAATGTGTGAATGAATTAATTAATAATTGAAAGAATTAATGAAGAAATGAATAAATAAATAAATAAATGAATGAATGAATGAATGAATGAATGAATGAATGAATGAATGAATGAAAGAAGGAAGGAAGGAAGGAAGGAAAGAAGGAATGCATGGATGCATGAATAAATAAATAAATAAATAATTAATTAAATAAATACACGTGTTCATGATTTTCATGGATAACGCTCACAAGTATTCGAACCAGTGGAAATTGTTTTTGAAACCCTGTCCAGTTCAGTCTAGTATGTACAAGAAAATCATGAGGTTTTTTTTACATGAAATTCAAGATTTTATATGTAAACAAACACATGCATAAATGTAACGATCAACTTATGCTCTTTATTCTGAATCAGCATGCGTGGGCCGAGAGAAGAATGATTTGTTAAAGATAATATTTCCTTCAAGTGTATAAACCAGAAATACTTAGTAAGAAACATAATTTAAGTTCTGTTCATGGATAATTTACAGTAGCTATTCTTATCGGAATTCCGGAAGTAGATCCGGACGTAGAGTTGAGCGGAGTTGAAATAATTGATTTTAAACAGGTGGGTCATTTTTTTTAATGAAAATATTAATTTGAATGACATTATGAAATACAATTTAGAGGAAATTAAAACTTATAAAGGGGTTACATTAATAAACAGAATCGGGGATTCTGAATCTTAAAGTGGTCTATATTTGGAAAGCGTTCAGTTGTCTTCCTGGTATCTGCATGTATTGCACCGCAGTTATTTAATCATTAAACAAAATTTATGCAGAGACATTATTCACATGCAGTGTCAGAACAAAAGAGACCGTGCAATATTATATTTTAAATGATAAACTTATAAATGAAATATTGAGAAATAATGATGAAATAAAATGCGTATTTAAACTGTAAAAAGTTTATTTTTCACTGCAATGAAAGATATTTTCCGTATTTTCACTGATGTTTTGCCGGACTACTTTCTTCTAAATTCAGCCAATACTCAAATATTTTGGGGAAGTCTTTTTAAATTGTAATGTCCAAAAAAGTGCAAAATGTATATTAATAAACAGAAAATTCAAGATTTTTTTATGTAAATACAGAATTTATTTCATCTTTTGTGGTAAGAAAATCATCATATTTCACTCGTGGCTACCGCGGTTTATTGAATATTTTATTTTCATACCACTCGATGAAAATAAATCCTGTATTTATAGAAAAAAACTTGATCACAAGTATTTTAGTGTTTTTACTGTTTGCATTAACTTGGTCGATATAACTGACCGACTTACTTACAGAATTAAGGACGGATTAGAAAAACTATTGTCAAAATTGAGTTTCGAAAAAGGGTACTAAAATTAACCATTTGTTCATGTTTACGGTCATTTGAAATAAGCTTAAAATACTAAAACCTCCACTAATTTACAATTCATTTTAACAAAAGAAACGGTAGTAATAAATGCAGATATCATGGAAAATACCCACTTATTAAAAGTAGTTCCGAACAAGTTTCAGTAACTTTACGTCTTTGTGTAAATTAGAATGGATAGACATGCAGATATCAGTCCTTCACAAAGAATAATATACATACCTATCATTTATATTTCTTATCGTGCAGTATTAAACAAAAAAATGCATTCAAAATTAAAATGTATGAGCCGCGTCACGACAAAACCAACATAATGGGTTTGCGACCAGCATGGATCCAGACCAGCCTGCGAATCCGCGCAGTCTGATCAGGATCCATGCTGTTCGCTATCAGTTTCTCTACTTGTTATGGAATTTGTAAGCGAACAGCGCAGCGCGGATGCGCAGGCTGGTCTGGATCCATGCTGGTCGCAAACCCACTTGGTTGGTTTTGTCGTGATGCGGCTTATATATTTCTCTAGTTAAATCTGCATTCCTTCAGATGAGCCAAAATATTTCAAGAGAACATGTACTTAGATTTTATAAAAAGTTAAAAAAAATAATCAAGATGCAAGTAATAATTTACAAGCTATGTGCGATTAATGCCTAATTTTGCAGTATTTATCAACGCGTGACTAACTCCGTATGGACTATTTTGCATATTTTGACCTCTGGTAATCTATGTGGATTCTATTAGTGCCATTTGCTTGTTCACATGACAACATTTTACTTTTGAATACATTTTCAAATACTCTATTGAAATAAGCATGAATATGGAGTCACGCTGCTTTAATTGTATTTTATCCTATTATAGTATACAAATGTTCTAGTATTTAAAAGTGACAATATGACGTAGAATTCTTTTTTTTTTGCAAGAAGAAGCCATGCACGCGCTACAAGAGTTCATAACCCATTTATTTCATTGTTTGGCCTAAAATGAATGGAAACATTTTAAAAATGCTTAAAGGTTTTTAAGACGTGGAGCACATAGATCATTGTTAAGACTTTTTAATCAGTTTAAAATTAGGATAAATGGACGTTAGTGAGATTTAAAACCGTGCGAGATACGTCAGGTGGGTGAGCTCTGTAATTTCTGATATAGAGTGTTATCAGTTTATCTTACCAGCCATATCTCTAAGTCTGCTATAATTTATGTGAAACTGTCCAGTTTTTATGTAGGATAGATGCACAGTAACAATACGTATAGACAAATGATTGCTGCAAGAGCTTGTTCTGAAAAAAACATTCGGAATATATATCTCGTGACTAATGATAACATTTGTGATACTGGGCTGGATGATTACAGCTGTGTTCTTCAAGAGTATGATATTACTTATTTTTACTTTTCTTTTTGGTTGAGATTTATGTCGAACCAACCCAGTATAGGTCATATGGCGGTTTTCTAGGCAGACCTCAGGTGCCCTTACGCGTGCAATATTTCAGACACGAACGGGAACCGACGTTCCGTAAACTACTTGGTGAGCTTCCTAACATGAAACAATTTAAATACCATTTCGAGATTCGAACCCACAGCGGTGAGGGGCAAGTGGGTTGAAGTCAACGACCTTAGCCACTTTGGGATGGACTCGGAAACTCATTAAATCATTACTTATTAACATCTATTTTTGTTGAGTAGATTAAATAGAAATAACATATTCTTAATATTCAGTTTCTTAACCAAAGTTTGACGGGAAGGAGCGAAATTTTCCATGAAAAACAATCGATTTAAAACACAAACATACTGTTTTGCACAACACTCTACATCCAGAGTAAATGTTCGTTTTCATTTATTATTCACCATTAATTAAGCGTGCACCAAGTGTCAAATATGATCATTACAAATTTATAACTCAGCCATCAATGTCAGCTTATTCAATATTTACGATCGTTTTCTTATTCATTATTCAAAAGCTTAAGAATAAGATAAATATGTTACGTGATTTGAAAATGGCCGACGCCTGTAGCATGGAACTTTTTGAAGCCTCGTTTTCAGAACATGCTCGTGTTAAATAACGCAAGACGTTACCCGGATCTTGTACCCCGCATTGGATAAATATACATGTTATGTGTATGTTAGTGTTTATTATAAATAAAATTTGGAAAGAACGGCTTTTAAAAGTGCTAGTCTGTTTTTAATGCCGTCTTTTTTACGGAAGTTCGTCTTCTTAAAGTGACGTCATGTAAGAACACTCATGGATTTTGATTCTCACAGTGGGTAAACACACTTACTAAGCTTACAATAAGATACAATGACAGGAAAAATCGATGTTAAAGGAACTCCACTGAGGTTTAAACGCCTAAAAACATATAACATTTGAATTTCTTACATAAATGAGCTGGGGCACTTTAAACAGAAATATATACAAATATTATTAAAGAAATACACTTTGAAATAAATTGAAAATCGTATTTTTATGCTTTTCTTAGCCCGATTTGAGTGAAAAGCGTTTAAATGCTTTTCATTTTGGGTCATTTTATTACAATTGAATAATTATCCTGGAAAAACGAAGTGTACGAATAATCTGAAATGTTTCACTAAGATTAGTGGTCTAAGCCTACATCAAATGGTACATTTATCTTGAAAAAATATTGTCAGTCCCATCGTGTCAAAAAACCTCAGTGGAGTTGATTAAAAGTTTTAGTTTCTACACAGAGTATGACTCTTTAAGTTTTAAAAAATGGACAACAAAATACACAGTGTTTAGCATTCTCCATAAAATACCGACAGTTACACGTCGAATTTTCTCTTTTAATATTTTTTAAAGGTCAGTATGTACCTTAATCTAGCATATTAGACTGATATATACCAAACCAAAAAAATGTTTAGGTACTTTAGGGGCTTTAAACTTTTCTTACAATCTTAATTTGAAATTGATTCGCGAACACCAGTGTCTCAGCTATTCTGTAGCGGACGGTATATGAATGACTTATCGTACGTTTCGATACACCTGGGGTTGTATATAATTGTTATTGTCCCAAGCTTAAGTGAATAATATGTTGTTTCTGAAACTAACATTGGTAAAAAATTTTTTAGGTTTTGTAGAAGGAAACCATTTTTAACTTTATATACTGTTACTAATTTTTGCATTTTACGCCTATCCGATATCAATGGAATTATCATTTATAGACTTGCAATAATTTTAAATGATAAAGTAATTACGATGTAACACCACGGTTTATCACAGTATAGTAATATTCCGATTTCAGAACTTACCTGTATATCGGAACGATTAATAATTTACAGTCAATTGTTCGATTGTTTCTTGCAAATAAGACAAATAATGTGCAATACTTAAGAAAATCTACAAAACCGATATTTTGCTGTTTAAAGAAGGCATTCTTTTAGAAGATTGTAACAGTTGTATATAACTTTTTCTATTATATCACTCAATTATCTATTTTTTCTTCTTTCAGAAACGTATAAGTATTAGAAATGGGAAAATCTAGGAAAAGGTGCAGATGCACATTTCGTGCTTACATTTTGAGTGCCATATTTGTTGCAGTGTGCCTTACTTTAGTGTATGAGATAGCCATTTTCTGTGCACTTGACAGTCTAAGTGCTGTTAGCTACTTTGGAGGACTTATTTCCATTCCTGACACGGACGTAAAAGCGGATATAAAAATATCAGACAATTTTGACGCGGAAATAGTTTTACACGAACTTGCTGGTTTCCGAAATTCTGGATTAAGTGAGCTGGGCAGAAACAAGGTCATAAATACTGTTCATTACGTGTGGTGTGATGACAAAATATTCGACTTCCGGAACTATCTCAGTATAATGAGCGTCTGGAAGATACTGAGACCGGATATCATAGAATTTCACCAAAAGGTGGCGCCAAAATCTGACAAGTATGACGATTGGCTTACCGAAATTAAGAAAACTGTTCCAAATTTTATAATGAAGATGATTCCACCAAATTGGGACGGTGACGATAACGGTTGTGGGTTTTGGTTCGGCCTTGCGGTCATTGATGACAGGGGTGGTAAGTTTGAGCCTCATTTCCGATAATTCTTCTAATACGAGATTTCTCATAAATTGAGAGTTAATAATTAGTCATTTGTTACTTTACAAATTAACAACGAACAAATAAAGACTAAGAGATAAATAAAATGTTCCCGATTAACTTAATCAGCGTCTTTCAAAATGTTCTTATTGAGACTATGAGCAAGGGGTTCTAGAATAGCGTAAAATTGTTAAATTGTTGCCCCCTTGCTTATAATGTTTCAAATTGGGTCTTGGTCATAGTTATATATGTATGGTGGTTAAATATGACAGTTATGGATAGCTTCCCTACATGAAAGAATCCAAAGTCCTTGTTGGGATTCGAACCCACAGCGGCAAGGGTCAAGTGGTTTTAAGTCCACTTATGTCATAAAATTTCAATGGCCTACTGCTCATATGTTCTACCTTGTAGCTATTATAAGGTATTTCTTCAATTATTTTCAGGCATTTACGTGGATGAAAATGTCGTCATAACACAGGAAGTAGTTTCATTCCTTAAACATGATATGACTGTTTTATTCTCGGAGTACAAATCATCAGAACATCCTCGCGTTGCCATAGCAATGGGGAAAGATCATGACGACAATTTTAAGAAGTTTATACGAACGTTTGTGAAAAATAAAGAAATTCCTAATAACTCGCAGTTCTGTACAACTGTAAATGAAGAAACGAACAGTAGTTATGCACCTTGCTATGTTTTAAGTTCCCCTTTAAACCCCGCGGATGAATTTGAATCAGACACACATTTCGGTAAATTGGTTAGAACAATTCTTTATAGTTCAAGTGAAAAGAAAGAAGCTAAATCAATTCTACCGGGAACCATTCCGAAAATAGTCCATTACGTCTGGTTTGGCTCAAAGGAAATGGATTTTATGATGTTTCTTAGCATGCTCAGCACTTTGTTCATTTTAAATCCAGAGAAGGTATATATACACACGGATGGTGAGCTAAAGGGAGGCTACTATAAGAGAATATTGAAAGATGAAAGAGTTATCCTTGTACACCGGGAGAAACCTTTTAGCATATATGGACATAAAGTCATATATACTCAGCACCGCAGTGACATAGTTCGAGCCGAATGTTTACTGAGATATGGAGGCATTTACATGGACTGGGATGTCCTGTGGCTCAAAAATCCAGATGACGTCATACAAAAAGGATATGACGTCATAGCAAACTTTGACCATATACAACAGGGTAATTTTCCAAATACGATAAATCTAGGTGTTTTAATGGCAAAACCAGGAGCTACTTTTATAAAAAGATGGCAGGATGCATTAGCCAACTATAAATCTGAAGACTTCTTATATAATGCCGTAGAATTACCGTATAAAATATATGAAAAATATCCTCAGTACATTAAAATAGAAAAACATTTACAAGTAATGTGCTTCAGATTAAAATGTCACCCTACATTCCATAAGGACTTCAAAAACTTTATGGAGGAGCAGCCGTTTAATTGGCGAACTGACGTATACTCCATACATTTTACATTTCCGGATCCACCAGAGCTTTCAAACGAACATGCCTGCAGAAACGGGACTGGCCGCTTCGCAGAAATCGGACAATTTATTCTACAGCACGAGAAGAAACTACCTTAAATGATCACAGCTCTACTATAATTTTCTACTACAATGTACTTATCTATATAAAAATAAGGGGAGATAAACAGGTACCCTAAAATGTAATAATGCACTTGTTGTCTCTCTTATACCAGAGACATAGATACAATCTTTGTCTAATTAAGATATGTTTACACTCAAGGAAGAGAAATATGTATCTAATAAACCAAACAAAAAAGTTGTCTCTCTTGGAACATTAACTGCTGTGAATCGTAACGTTTCATTGCTACTATATAAAACATGACCTTTAACAATGGAAAGCGATTTCTAAAAAAAAAGTTCAATTCTCTCCCTTAACATATCGTTTCAATTAAGGTCTTCAAAATACATGTATATAAAATTAAAAACATTCCATTTAATATAGTAAAACAGACTTGTAAGTTGTTCCCCTTAGACCATTTATTGTTACTCAATTTTTAAATAAGGTTTAAATCAAAGTGCATTTTGTAGATATATTATAATAATTGTACTACTATAAAATCATATTTATTATAGATTTATATTTATCTTCTTCCCAGATAAAGTCAAGATAAATTATATGAAAAAGTGGGTATAGAGAATAAAATATCCCTGATTATAAAAAGAAGATTTTTTTTCTAAAAAAAAAAAAAAAAAAAAAAAAAAAAATAGTTATCAATTATGATTGTTGTACAATTTTATTCATACATTATATGCTTTTTTAGGTTTCAGATGCTGTATATTACGAAGAAATGCCAGTACAAAATGTGACATATAAATTAGTAAACATGACACAAGGATAAACTTTCAACATATATTGGCTCATCTGTTACATTAGGAACATTGTTATATCATAATTATATATGTTTATAAATGTGTACATATGCCAAAAGAACTGAAAGATACCGAAAGAGCGTATCAGAAAATATATTATATTTTACACCTGAAACTAGTATTTGTCAAAATACAACTTTTGATATAAATATTTGCTATATATCACCACCATTTACAATTAAATGATTTTTTTCCCTTTCGTACATTCATTTATATTTCTGTATCTTTCGTTTTCAGCATCTTTCAATAATACTATTCATCCTATACATATTTATAATACTTCACATATGTAACGTCCCTTTTCATTGGATAATTAAGACATTTATTTAAACTTTATACACAACTTCTGTCAATTTATGCAGAAATTTCATTGCTTTTTAAATAACAGAAGTTTGTCATATAATAAATTTTTTACAAGGATTCTTAACAGGTTATATGGTCATATTTTAATAGTTATTTGCAATATAACCCAAGCTTCCTGGTTTAGGTTATATATACAAACAACCATTCATAATAATACTTAAAAAGATTTTTGGCAGGCTATATGGCCCTATATAAACAGTATGTTGCATAAATTTGCTAAGGTTATATTGAAAAGAACCTTTTATATACAGTCATATAATCTGTTTGTAATCTTCATTTATTAACTAATTTTCATTTATTATTAACACATTTATAACACAGCAAACTTCCTTTTTAGAGAAAAAAAAAGAAAGATTTCTTGGTAAAATGACAGAAGCTGTGTATACAAAATAATATAAACGTCACAATAGTCCAATGAAAAGCGACGTGTAATAAACAAGCAGTATAATAAAGGGTCATATAACAGGCTTAAAATCTTCATAAACTAATAATATTCCTATAAAAATCAAACAAAGACACATACCATAATATAGTATAATGCAATCAATTCATCTTATGTAAGATCATGTGACCTTGTGACGAAGTGCTTCTCAAGGTCCACCCCACTGGGGTAACTATAGCAACCATGTTTCCTTGTAGGGCATTAGTAATGGTCAAGTTCGAGAAGACTCCATTTTAGTTTAATTATGTTTTAATCTTTGTTAATAATACAGCAAACGTAAAAATGTTACACAAGGTATAAACTACATAAACAACACTAATATATCTGTTTAATACATAAATGTTCACATTTTGCTAAATTTAAGGCATGTTTCAAAACCAAAACCATACAGACAGAAAATTTTTAATATCTTAAAGTGACATTATGCCCATGTAAATAGCGAATGTGCAGGTCAAAGAAAAAAATAAAAATAAAAAAATACATTTTACCAAAATTATTTTTAGTTACAAAAACAATCAAAAACCCATGTGGATAATTCTATAAATATATTTCAAAATGTACCTGCAACCTTCAATTGACGAATAGATTGGGGCAGTCTTTTTGTATTTCAGGAAGTTAAAATATTTTATCCTTAAATACCATTTTCTACTATCAATTTTAGGTCAATAACAATTATTACAGACAATCTTTTGAAATATATCATAATTTAACTAATAAAGCTTAACTTGACAACAAAAAAATAAGCATAATGTCACTTAAAATAGTAAAGATGTTTCTGACATAGACTATATGAGAATATATAATACAAGAATAATAATAAGAGTTTCTTCCCCTTGTGCTTGTATTTTGGCTCTCATAGATTTTCAATAGTCCAAGAACGCATCACACTTTATACATCTGTGCCACATAAGAGCATGGCCTAGTAAAGTCCATTCTATACATACTTCAAAGCAAAATAGTTTCATAACAAGCAATAATTATCAAAGTACTGCAAGCAATACAAAAGTCCCCTACCTGTTATAATAACTGTTTTCATAGCCATATTATATATCAAGATACAGAAAAGTTCACTTATAAGGGAGATGTAAGATGTTTAAGCAACTTGATAGCGGCGGACCAGTATTCCAAAGCCCATAAGGGTCCTGAATTAAGTTCCAGTCAGGCTGCACCTTTTTTTCAACCCTGTGTCACATGTCAAAGGACTTATAATGAAATACATATAAAATTTTTGATTTTCAAGTGACTGAAAAATATCCTTTTAAGTATATAATAAAACACTGACAACAAATATTACTTTTATTACATGAATAAATAAATCTAAAAAGTAATATGAAAGATGTATGTGCCCAGGCACAATGAAGTAAAAACATGTCAGGTTTGTAAATGATACCCTCATACATAATATCAGTCAACAAGAGCAATGCATGCTATGTTAACACTCAATTTTGCCAACCAATATTCTAAGTTAAAATGGGGGAATACAATGTAACTCCAAAAAAAAAAAAATCACTCTGGAAATGATTAATTAATAATTATCTAATCCACAAAGTGTTCAACCTCCAATGTTTCGAGGGGTTAAACTCCTCTTTATCAAGGACTTTCTGTCGAGGTTGAAAACTTTGTGGCTTAGATGATAATAACATAATCCAAAAAATATAGCTTTAAGAATTATGCCCCTTTATCTAACATCTAAAAATGTTGAGATTTTTGAAAATGATAAAATAATGGGCTACATGTAAGGTTTTTGCACGCCATCAACAACGACATTAACAATGCTGCAACATTCATAATAGCTTGACTAAATCTTCAAAATAGACAAGCTTATAAATGGTCAGTGGATTTACATTTTTGTATTTGTGACAGAATAAAAAGGACTAAATGACAAACCAGGTAATATATAATCACGTAAAAGTTTCATGAAGCATAAAAAAGTCTTATTTTCAAGATCAAAAGAGACACTGCCATATAATATATAACCAGCATTGAATGAGCAAGATATATTTTATTTTGGAACATGATTTCTAATGAGAACTGTCTATAGTAAAACACTGTCTACCATTCCCTGAATAGCAGAATTAAAACTCCCTGTTTTAAAGGGGAAAAAGGGGGAATAATTAAAACAAAGTGCATGACATATATTACAGTTACATGTATATATTCCTGTCTAAAAATGGTGGAGAACAAGAAACAGTTTTCTATGTTTAAAAGTGATATCTCTAAGGGTAAAGTGAAAGATGCAGTAGTACAAAAACAAACTTGATAAAAAAATTGTATAAAAATGCGGCTCAACTTTGTCAAACAAGGATAGTCCTATCATATAAAATGTATATCAGTAAAGCTTAAAACAGGAAAAAAATTCTATTTAAATATTATTTTAACGATAACTTCTAGTGATAAAGATTTCTTTCTAGTTTACCATTGGCATTTTTGAGCCATTGGTAACAACAAAACAAGTTTTATTACTAAATCTTTAACTTAATACAGCTTTAACAATTTAACAAAATTCTAAACAATGGCCATGTTTAACATGAATTTATTACATCTACAAGGGGATACATTATGCATCTTTCATTAAATAATAAAAACTTTAACAGTCTGGTACCCAATTATGACACATTCCATTTCGCACTGTGAATACGGTACAGTTTTATTGCTGAGGATATGGTTCCCATGCCGCCACAAAATCTGGATGTGAATTTACCTGCCCAAAGATATCCAGCCGGCAGCCAGTTTATGGCATTGAAAAGATCGGCACAATTTTCAACTATAGCCCAGTAATGGTCTCTCTCCTGACTTTCTAAGGCACGTATTTGACTTCGTATGTTAGTCGTCATCTCAGATGAGTCGCTGAAAGTACAGGTAAAAGCCTTTAAATCTGAGTGTCATACTGACATATTGTGAAAGATTATGAAATTTAAATGCTATAATATTCAGTCACTAAATCCATGATAAATAGAGGATACAAAGTAAATGTAAATAGAGGATAATGAATGAGTGTAGATTTAATACTAAATTTATTGAATGAGTTGAATAAAATTATTTTATGCCAGCCGTTGGCGATCAATATATTATTTCATTCAACGAGTTCAATCAATTTAGTATTGAATCTACATGAATATAATATTCTATTTATGACATATACAAAATTAGAACGGTAAACTGTAAAAAAAAAAGAGTCATTTTTCATTGACACACCTATAGTGTAATGCATATATTAGCCCGCTTAATGCTATGTTTATATATAATGCAAATGACGTCACATCTAAATGTTATTACACTAGAGAGTGTAACATCGTTTTTATTAAGGCTTTATTACACTCCTGTGCCTTGGTTTATGTGCTATGTATTTTTATCACATACACCAAAGTGTAGGAGCCTATTTAAGCCATTTAATAAAAACGACATTACACTTGTGTAATAACACTTTGATGTGACGTCATTTGCGTTATATATACAAACATAGAGTCAAAGCATTAAAGTGCTCTAATGTTAGCGTTACACTAAAGTCAATGAAAGATTAAGTTGTTTTGTTGTTTTTACTGGAAACTGTTCCCTTTTTGAACGTGTGATAAATAGAGGCTTGCATAATACGATTTCATTCAAGGCATTTAGTAAATTTAGTATCTAATCTACACTCATTCAAATATCCCATACCTTCATAATTTCATCATGAAATAAAAGCCAAATACACTAAAGATAAAGATAAGTAGCAGCATGGCTGAGTGGTTGACACATTAGACTAGTAACATAAGGATCGCTGGTCCTATGGGTTCAAACACTGTCAGGGGGCAAGCCGTTAACATTTCTTAGTGTAAGGGGAGGCAACCATAAGTATGGTTCCCTCTCTATATGAGCCGTGTCACGACAAAACCTACATAATGCGTTTGCGACCAGCAGTCTGATCAGGATCCATGCTGTTCGCTATCAGTTTTTCTACTTGTTATAGGGTTTGTAAGTGAACAGCATGGATCCTGATCAGACTGCAGGCTGGTCTGGATCCATGCTAGTCGCAAACCCATTATGTTGGTTTTGTCATGATACGGCTTATATTTACTATGATAAACAATACTGTAAGGGGAGGGAACCCAGACTAACTGAATATTACTCTGGTTCCCTGCCTATATTTATTTCGAAAAGCATTAGTGTAAGGGGAGGGAACCCAGATTAACTATATATCAACATATTATCATACCTTTCATTGCGAGCTTCTAACTGCTGTTCTTTGAGCAATCTTTTCTGAGAATTCCTGTTTAAATTTATTCTTATGAAGGCCCTGCAAAACAAGACATGTTAATAACAGTGTAGTTTAACCATTCTAAAAAGGAAATTTCATCAATATATGAGACGCGCAATGACAAAACCAACATAGTGCGTTCACAGAATTTATTTTAGTTTCATGTACCTTTTTAACAGTATTTTCAAATATTGTTCAGAAATGATGGTTTTCAAAGTAAAACTCCACTGTAACACTTAAGTATGTATGCAAATTTTAACATGCAAATGAAGTCTATAAATAGCTTGTGAATGCACTCAGGCAATCAAAAAGTCACAGTGTTAAACTTTTTAAAAAATCAATAGTATTTATCTGGAACGGTTGCATTTCCCCATCTAATATGGGTGTGCAAACCACTTTGGTTCCTGGAAGTGACTTAGATACATTAACCACTATGCCAGCACTGCCATGGTTCCTGGCTTAAGACATACATTTGTAGATATAACATTAACTAATAGGCCTCCACATTAAGTGTGTACAAACAGATTTTAGATCTTACTTTATTATTTCTGTGAGGAGTGATACTGCCCATAATACAAGACAACGTGTAGCCCACTTGTTATCAATGATCTGTAACATAGCATTTCCTAGTCAAAATGCTTTTAAAGAACTTATTATGAAAACATTTATTATTTCAATATTCAAAAATTAACTTTCACATTTTAACAATCATTAAAAGAATTTCTTGTTGCATAACTATTTTGATGAAAAATACTTTTAGAATCTCAACTGATAAATTTTACAACTCTAGTATAAACATGTCATAGTGGTCAATAAGAAAATATTGTCACCTTTTGATTTTGATACCTTATTGCTTCATTCTCAATTTCCTAGTCTTTTATCATCTTTTATCAAACAAGCCACACTTGATTATTTTATATTGTTGATTTTTATATTTTAAATTTAGTCTTATTTTGATTTGGGGAACATTCAACATCTAAAAGTCTTATTTTGTATTTTGGAGTTACAACATCTTATAGTCTTATCTTAGAAAATATATAAGTAAAATTAACTTAGGCAAATTCAGGTGCTAGCTGTGAAAATATATATGTGGACTATATGATTATTTTGTATTTGAGAACTTTCAATAGACTATAAAGAAATAAATGAAATAACATCATACTGGACTTTCGTGTTATAAAATACAATCATTTACAAAGAGGATATTGGAGGTCACTGAGTAAAGAAAAGGAACTAATACACAAGTATCCCACATCAACCAACCGAGGATTTGGGTGTGGGGCGCCCACTAAGCCAATTCCTAAAACGACCCCAAAGCGAAGGCCCTTCCAGCGACCCTTTGCTACAGATCTTATTCTGGGCGCACCATGACACATGTTCTAACGGGAAGTACAGCTGATTGGCACAGTTACCCAATAATGTCAGAAAGCGTATTCCACTGTTAGACTCCTGAAAGTACAAAAATTCTTATTGATATTCTTTGCTGTTTAAAAAGATAACAGATATAAAGCAGGCAGAAGAAATGCTGAATTAACATACTTGTCATTTTGTTGATTGATGCATCATAGTTACCACACATTTGTAACCCAGACTCTCCCACCCCCCAGCTGCCAAGATAACCAGTAAAAAAGTGGTTACTTTGACTTTAGGATAAGCAAAACTGTGGAAAAGACCATGCCTGGCATGGTCTGTCACAAGGAAACTTCCTGCCAATTTCGCCAAAGTGCTTAACCCTTATTAGTTTTCGTGCAATGAAATTATTGCATTAATCCAACAGCAGTTCTGGCTCATTTTGCCTGTTATTTACAGCATGTTATAGTCATGGAAAGGGCAGGTTTGGCAGGTAAGAGAACACTAAAAGTTCATATTTCACTTGTTGCTGCCCCACTTGTGAAATATATTTTTAAGTGCTCGTTCGGTTCTTACATTGAACTAAACAAATATCCTCTATTTGATTGACAATACTGATGACAGCTCTAATAAATCTTTATATTGGACTGAAACAATATAATAACCTTATGTAGTAATGGTTTCTTGTTATGTTCTGACTGTAAAAGCAACTTTTCAGCTATACATTAGGCTGGAATAAGATCTTAATCATTTACTTTCCATGCATTTTAGCTTGGTTTCAGTGTTTTTTTTCACCTAGGACAGCTGACATATATCAGCTAGTTCTTAAATGATAAAATGCTAAAGTCTCACCCTTTCATGTGCTGAAATTCACTTTAAAACTTCATCTTTTCATCTCAAGTATGAGTATAAGCTTAGGTGTATTAATATAGGTTACATACCTCTTTTAAGTCAGAGAATAGATTTGTCATTTTATTTAATCTGATAATATGTTTATACTATATTTATCTTAGTGATTAAATGTATTTTGAAAGCAATGAGAAAAGTGCATGTATGAGACAAATTCGGAAAAATTTAAGCGTTGTATTAACCCCATAATGTAGGAGGATGAATTCAGGATTCAGCCATGTGCTGTCTGGGAAGGGCCCCAGTGATGTCTGCACAGATGTCTTTAAAATCAGATGGTGTTTTTGTATAAAAATAATTGTGCAATCCAAATAACATTGCCCGGGCGCCGCCACCTGGCAACAATCCCCTCTAGATGACTTTTTAACTCTCTGGCCCCAAAAAATATTGTCCTGGTGGTGTTAGCTTTTAAGTAGTACATCAAACTCGACGGCGCCCACCCGATGACAAAATTTTCACAAAATTTTCAGTTGCTGCCATCCGATATAATTTTCGATTTTTTTGAGAAATAGACATCGCCCAGCGGCTGTTTGTCATTTGTGACCTTGGCATTAAGATCATATATACAAACTTTTCTGATTTCTTTAAAGTTTTAAAGTGTATGTCAGATTATTGACTTTCCAATAATGGCAAAACAAAAACTTTAGATCACAGAGAATCATTGACTCAAATCACTCTTTAAATCATTAATTATTTTATCAGTAACTTAACACAAGTTCAATGAGTTGGACATGTCTAATCTGTCAAATCTACAGCAAAACATACTACATATTAAACTCTGTTAAACTTCAAACTTTGGAACGTACTAAATACTGACCTTTTTACCTAGACCATAGTGCAATGTATAGGCCAGCATTGGTATGTCATCAAATAACCGCAGAACAGTACGGCATTTCCCGAACTCCTGGGCGATTATGCTGAATCTAGCACCCATATTGGTCTGGCCTGTACCGGCCAGAAATCGTGCAACATATTGACATAATCGTATTAATTTATCACGTTCCCTATATCCGCCAACTAACTGAACGAGTGTGTCCATCTTCTTTCTTATTTACTTTCGTTTTGTTATGTGAAATATAAAAAGGGAAGTAACTTTTGTAACTCTAATAATAAACTATCCTGATCTACACGACCTCACGGTGATTACCTCCCTTGGCAGAATGGTAATTACAATTGATACTCCCTCAATTCGACAACACTTCTGACCACGACAGGCATTTCCTAAAAGTTACCTTTCTTTATAAAGGTATCGATTTCATCGATTTACCCAGTATATTGCGTGATAAACCTGTCATTTACTCAGTATATTTCGTGATAAACCTATCACTGATTCAAATCCTTTATACTTCAAAAACTCCGAGATACCAATTATTTGCTATAAATATAAAAAAAAACCTGTTACAAATATCATATTCAATTACAATTAAGTGGTCCCTAACTTAAATATTCAGTCTTATACTCTAATTACTTCTTCTTCTTCCAGTATAGTGAAGGGCCGCTGCTGCGGAATTTTCTCACTTCAATGTTAAAAAGCGTGTGCGTGAGGGGGAGTCCACGCCTGTATACATATGCAATTTAAAAACTGATAAAACATGTCCTGTTTCCTTAAGGTACGATGTATCCCTGGAATCCAGACTTAAAGGATTCCATGGACTGGGCCATGATGATGTCTTCAGGCAGCTGGTTCCATATCCTGATTGTGGATGGAAAGAATGATTCCTTGTACACTGTGGTGCGACAGAATGGGATCCTGTACCGGAGTTGATGCCCCCTTGTGGCTGCTCCTGATTGGCTGAATTGGGGAGGCAGTTGTATGGCAATTAGGGAGTTAACAACACGATACATCATTGTGGTCCTCTGTAGGCTCTGGTCCTGCGTTGTTGTAGGCTATTCCATTTTAATTTGCCAATCATTGCTGTGAAAATTCTGGTGGCACATGTATTGTAGTTGTTAGTTACGAACCTAGCTGCTCTTCTTTGCACCGCTTCTATTTTGTCTATGTTCTTTTTGGTGTGGGGGTCCCAGACAGTGGTTGCATATTCTATCTGGGGTCTGACCAGAGTCTTGAAGCATTTGTCCTTGATGTTACTCGGGCAGGACGAGAGGTTCCTCCGTAGGAAGGCAGTGGTGTTGTTTGCCTTCTTACAGACACTATCGATGTGATGGTTCCATGATAGGTTGTTGGAGATGTTGACCCCTAGATACTTGGCCTTGGTTGTAACAGCCAGCTCTTTACCATGAATGTAGTATGGGACAATGCGTTGATTTCGTTTGGTGGAGATATGGATAACCTCACACTTGTCTGGGTTGAAGTGCATATTAGCCAGTCTGATTCCCAATGTTGAAGGTTGTCAAGGTCTGTTTGGAGTTGCATGGTGTCGGCCTCTGTAGCTATGGTCCTATAAAGAAGGCAGTCGTCCGCGAACAATCTGGCCTTGGATCTCACTCTGGATGGCAGGTCATTGATATAAGCCAGGAAGAGCAGTGGACCGAGGACTGTTCCTTGGGGCACTCCTGATGTAACGGGTGCGGTTGGTGAGAAATGGCCCTCTACCAGTACTTGTTGTGTTCGTCCAGACAAAAAACTCCGGATCCAATGGAGTAGGTTACCTCTTACGCCGTAGTGGTCTAATTTGGTGAGCACCCTTTCATGTGGGACCTTGTCAAATGCTTTGGAAAAGTCAAGTAATACTGCATCAATCTGAATGTTGTTACTTAACACTGCAATACTTCTAAATTCTGTAATTCAGATTTTTGCCATATATATATTATCACTGGTAATTTTAATATTATTGCAGAAATTATTCCTGAAAGGACCTAAATACAGAGTTCCTTCATAAAATGATTTTAATGCTTGTCGTAGTCAGATTGCCGAAATAATAGAGGATTTTTCAATTAAATGGTGTTGCCGTGAAAATGCTGATAGTAATGCTCTAGCTACATGGAAACGTAACATTTTCAAAATTATTGATTCACGTATTAATTTTTATCGTGGAAATGAACATCTTCTTCCACCTAAACCGAGACTTACTTTTAGACATCTGTAAAAGGATATTCTAGCTTTTCACTCAAAATTTGTTTTGGTGTCAGCGGACAAGACGGCTAATAATATTATTATGGTATGACGTATCCATTACATCACGGATTTATATTACGATAACGTTTTGCATAATGAACTTAATAGTACTAATGCGTATTCTAAAACTACTGCTTCTGAAAAAGACATTGTTAACAATCATGTCACTAATATTTCCAGTCTTAAAGTCCGAATGGATGAAAAAGAACTAAAACTTCCTATAATATCTTGGATTCCTAAATTACATAAAAAGACTTACGAGGCCAGATTCATTGCTAATTCTACATCTAGCACAACAAGTAATCTTTCTATTTTATTGACATCTTAATTGACTGTTCGACTGCCGTTGCAACACATGTAATTAGATATTGTAATAAAGTATACGAAAACACAGGCAAACATCTATTTTGGTCTATTAAGAATTCTGGTGAAATTTTAGATAAATTTAAAAGCTTCAACTGTCAGTACATACTATTTTTCTATCCTTTAAATTACACTGCCACATAATTTAATTAACGATAAACTAATTTCCCTTATTCACAAAACCTTTGTACGGGAAAAAGTTACATTTCTTGCATGCAACTCTCAAAAAGCATTCTTTACAAACTGTATTGTAAAACAGTATACTTTGTGGACCTGTGGCGGAGTTGGTAGAGCACTCTCTTTTCTTTTAGACAACATTTATGTCAGGTTTCTTTTTGTTTGATTGGGTTTTACGTCACACCGACATGGCGACGTTCCAGCTTTACTAGTGGAGGAAGACCTCAGGTGCCCCTCCGTGCATTATTTCTGGCACAAACGGGCACCTGAGTAGAACCACCGACGTTCCGTAAGCTTGCTGGATAGCTTCCTCACATGGAAAAAACCAAAGTCCCTGTCGGGATTCGAACCCACAGCGGTGAGGGGCAAGTGGTTTGAAGTCGTCAGGTTTGGTTATACCCTACTTAAACAAAGCATAGGAATTCCTATGGGTACTTATTGGGCACCGATTTGGTTTTATATTGCCACGAAAGAGACTTGATGTTGAGTCTCTCTGAAAATACACAACAAGATAATATATAAGCATTTAATGACACTTCCATATACCTTGATGACATTTTTAATTTAGATAACTCTAATTTTTATCAAATGGTGTCTAACATTTAAACCGGTACTACTGAGCTACAACCACAGGAACTAGAAATTCTATCAATATTAATGATAATATCCAAAATATACCCCCATATACAGTATAAATAACTGTATAGGGGGTATATTTTGGATATTATCATTAATATTGATAGAATTTCAAGTTCCTGTGCTACAACTTAATAAAACGAATTCTTGAAATTTAAGTACATCATTTTGGATCTTCATATTACTATCAAAACAATTCTATTCACACGGAAATCTATGATAAAAGAGATGACTTTGATTTTGGTATAGTAAATTATCCACATTTGGATGGAGATGTACCGCATGCAACATCTTACAGGGTTAATATATGTCAGTTAATAAGATTTGCTAGAGCTTGCAACAACGTAAATGATTTTAACGAGAGAAATATTTTCATTGCTAGCAAGTTACTCAAACAGGGCTACCGCTATTATAAATAACATAAACATTTTACAATATTTTACAATCGTAACTTTGATTTAATTTCAAAATTCAATAGTGATTTAAAACACTTTTGCGACAAGGGATTAACCAGCCTGATTTTTACGGGGATGTTATTTACAAACTTCGTAAGGTCTTGGGTCATTGTATTGTTTCTGTTGTCTTTACTAGAATATTAAACGTTGTATTAAAAGGGGTTACATGACCCTTATATTTTAAGACATACCGCACGCTTAGTGGTTCAACCCTTTTACAGTTGGACACTACGCTTTCCTCTTTTGATTACATCTGACGGACCAAATGGGAAACTCTATGGGACTGATTGCCTAAATGTTCGTCTTCTGCCTTGCTTCGTCGGGCCCTTGTAGGTGATCTTCTCGTTGCTCTGTCTTTCTTTAAGATATTGAGTACTTTTGTTATGGTCATTGGGTTTACTTTTATATGTTTCTACATAAGCATTTCGATGTTTTACTTATTTTACCGTTTGCATATGTAACCATAACAATTGTTAGGATTTCACTTAACGGGGATTCATTTTATTTACACTGTCTCGTTTAAAGCAACATTATGGGGCTAAGAGTGAGGTTTGGTGACCATTAACCGGTTTAAACTTTCCAGCAATACTTATGCTGCCTACCGTTCCAAGGCGGCGCCCCTCTGTGTTCCTCAAATGTATGTCTTTGCTGTTTTGGGAACACTTTTGTTTGTGTCCCTTGTTGTTTTTCGTCTACGGTAAGTATCCTTCCCTTTGTCCCTAGTTTTATTTCTTTAATATACTCCCCCTTCCTCAAATATCCTATCCCCTGTGCCATTTGACTTTGTGGGCATATTATTCAATATTATTTGTTTTCTCTGAATTCCTTATAAGTTACAAATTATTTCTTCTTATGTATGTATCATCAGTACATTTCCTAGTTGTGAATATCACCGGCATGTTCTGCTTTGCTGCACAAAATAGCCGTCAGAGCTATATATATATAGAAAAATATTGTCCGGCCTTCAAAGGTCAAACTGCTGTCGTGATTTTGACCAAAATTCACAATACCATACCTTGTTTTGGGAGACATATGTTTTTGTGACCAAAACCCGTTCTAGTTAGACTTTGAAAACATCTTGTAGCATATTTGCTATTAAATTTGGCATTATTTAGCCAACTACTACCTACAATAATTATATAATAAAAATCAAACACTTTTTCTTTCCACAAGGGGTGTGAGAGACACATAAATAATGTTAAAAAGAAACAAGAACGTGTTTGTTAAACACAAATGTCCCCAACTCAGATTCCTGTCAGTAAAAATATTAAAAAAAAAATATTAACCAATTCACTCAGATAAGGACGGAAAATAGTAAAAGAAAAAATGTAAACACACAGTTATGTTACTTGACAGAGTTATGTAATTTTGAAAAATAAAAGTTGGCAAGTCATTTGCTTTGACTTGTGATGAAGTTAAAAAAATCAACTCTATCACATTTAAGATAAAAATCCAACTTGCCGGAATAGGTTAACCTTTCAAGGCCCTATTTTCAAAGTGATAAAATGGAAATAACGGTTCAATTACTAAATGCCCGGGGGCATAAAAAAAGAAGAAAAAAAGTTACCCCTTTGTGGTTTGAACCTTCGCCCCTCAGTTTCATTGTAGTTGACAGTTGTTCTAGCAATCGCAACTTTTCGGCCCTTTCCGTCAGTCTTCGGATAAGGACTACAGATAATAGCCGAGGACGTATACTCTTTAAAGTGGAGTAAATGCATTAGGGGTATACTACCTTAGACTGTGGCTATTTTTAGAACAGGACTGTTATCAGTGACGTAGGATGATTATCTCAGATCGATGGCTTATTGATTTACATTGAGGTAGATTTATTCACACATTCCGACGGAAAGGGACATGCTGACAATGGGAGAAGGTAAGATATATTTTATAAACCATTCTTATACTGAATAATGATTTCAAAATTAATGAGCTTATACTTTTATCTTAGGCACTCGGTTTTATGACATTTCTTTTAAATTCGATTAAATATCTGCTAAGCTCATCTTTAGGTATTTTCTTTTTATTGCAGACATTTATTGAAATTATGATTTTTTGTACTGAATATGTCTCATGTGAATAAAGAAATGCGCGAAGTTTATTTGGGAAACTGCGTATCTTATTACTGGTCAAGTTGGGATACGGACAAAAGCCCCACGAACGAAAGCCCCCCATCTAAAAATGACAAGGTGGACAAAAGCCCCCCATGAAATTTACACATATGACAAAAGCCCCCCCCCCCAATCAAAAATACAGGAAGGACAAAAGCCCCCCCCCCCCCCAGTCAATCAAACAATTGTTATTGAGGATCTCGTCAGTTTAAATCCGGAACTTGATGTTTTGAGACATCAAAATCAATATGTTTAATTTAACAAATAAATGCAATTGTTTTAAAAGATAATTTACATTAAGATTTAAATTTAAAGGTACAAAAGTTCTAATTTGATTTATTGTGTAATTCGTATAATTCATACCATATGGTAAGTAACTGTATCTTTTCTTATCTTTGTTTATTTTGAAGAAATCAACACATTTAAGTAAGAAAAAAAATGACAAAATTGATCTATTTTTATGACTTTATTGTCATAAGTTACTGTTATTTCGGTTTTCTTTAAAATCTAAAGTGCTTAGGGGAAACCCTAATTGTATTTCACATTCTGCATTAAACTGCGTATGTCTATTATGCTAATAACCCGTCATTGATAAGCTTGATTCAAAAGTCAGGAGGTAGCATTTTACCTGCTTTATTTGTTTAGTTTTAAATTTTGCGCAGTCTACTTGTGATTTAAGAGATTTCAATACCAAAATAAAAAAGCACGACATGGGCATGTGGAGGGCGTTCGTTGCCAAAATTCCAGACATGTTAAGTGTTAATATACTTTTGAAAATTCGAACGCGTATGTATAGTATTCTTAACGGTATCCGTGGCCAGAAAATAACATGCCTCTTAATCTTTAAATTGAAGGTTCCCGCTTTTAAATATTGCTTAAACTCTATTTACTATATTCGAGTTTTACGTTTCAGTTGTATAAACATTTGTCTTGTCTCAGGTAAGATTGTTATCTGTAAGTTTGCAAACTTGTATATGTATTATATGCAATGGAAGATACGAACTTGTAAAGATGTTGTTTGTCCATGTTAGGTCAGTTCCAAGATCTTTACGTTAACTGTATGTATAAATGTACCTATGTACCTAATGAGGTTAAGGCATTAAAAATTAATGCAGCTTTCGTTATCGAGTTCGGACTCCGGACATATCACCAGTCTCGCCGTCAAAAGTTAATCTGAAGCACAAAGTGGTGATAATGTACCTCCATGCAATTTCCATTGATTATATATATTGACTAAGAACTTCAATTATATTGGTTTCTAATTGATAGAAATTCAAAGAAACGTACAAATAATATAGCAGAAACTCAAAAGCACAACATTTTATGCCTAAAATAATCAAAAATAAAAATGCTATACTTACGAATAATTTTCATTTTTGCAACTATAACATCAAAACTGACAGAGACATCAACCTTGTACAACAGTGATAAATCAACTTTTATAAAGCCAGCAAAGTGATGATACATACTAAATATCTCTGTTCTGTACGTTATAGGTTGGTGAAAAAGAATGTATACTAAATAAATCTATGTATATGTAAATCTAGGCACAGCAATCTTTTAATATCAGTGAGATGTTTTTGTAACTACTGCAGGGTTCTATTAGGTACATTTTAGCGATTCGTGGCAAATAACTAATATCGGGCTTGTAACTATATATAAGAATACAAACATGAACATATTTTCTTATCGAACGGACTCCTGGGGCAGTGTCTATACTAACCCGAAAAGCATGATTTATACAACTTTAGTAGATATCAACATAGCAATGCTTCATGCAAAATATCTGAGATATGTAATTGTACATAAAAACATGATATTTTTGGGCATATGAAAACGTGTTATTTATACCTCAATTGATTTTAAAACTTTAAAAATTCAGCTGTTTAAAATGCAGTTGTAGTCCTGGGATAAACTTTCTGCAAATTCGTATATTGGTATTTCTTTCTTATGAACATGTATTTTGTTGTAATGCATAATAAAACAGATACATAACTTTAGATCAGCCCTTCTACTCTTATCAGTTTTTCAATTAGAAAAAGCCTGCTCACAACCAAATAGAGATAGCGTTGTAAATTAACAACTGCAGATAATACTCCAGACATCTTCATTCATGTCCGAAGTTTTGATAAATTGCCCTAAAAAGACATTAAAATGGATGCTTGAAAAGAGATAGTTATAAACAAGAACGTGTTTGTTAAACACAAATGCCCCCGCCTCAGATTCTTGTCAGTAACAATATTAAAAAAAAATTACCAATTCCCTTAGATCAGGACGGAAATTGCCAAATAAACACACAGTTATATAACTTCACAGAGTCATGGCGTTTGTAATTGTGAACATATAAGTTGGCAAGTCATTGCTATGACTTGTGATGAAGTTGAAAATTTAAAAATATTCAACTTTATCATATATATATAAAATTTAAGATATAACATTATTTAGATATATTTTTATATGTTTTAAGATAAAGGTAATATGTATTGTCTTTGACCTTAGCAAGAATTGCAGTATTTGTAGAAAATTTGATTTTTTTCTGAAAAGTTTGAAAAACTCAATAGGAATAGCTCTGTGTGGTATGATTTACTATAACATTTTTTTTTATTATCAAACTTGTAGGTCAAAACGTCTCGAAACGATAATAAATAAAACAAAAAATTGATATCGATTACCGCTAAATCAAATATTGCCTTAAGTTATTTGTTTTCCTTTTAGTTTTTATCTGAAAAGAATTATGATCTTTGCAAACCTGTCACATGAAAATCGATATACATGTGTTTCACACAAAAAATGTTCAACTTTATCAAATATATATGCATGAAAATGCAAAACATACCTTGAACCCAGCGACCCCAAACTCCATCCAAACAGAAAGGACCACCTTAGGTGTGTTCCTTGTAAATGTGAGACATTTGTAAAAATACAAAAGCTGTAAAAAAAGTGAAACCAATTAATGTCATCACTAGTGCAATGTGACTCCCAGCACTGGACCATCCATGGTATGTTCCTTTCGAATATGAAAAGTTTCAGTCTATAAAGTATAAATAAAATAGCAACTATATATGATATTATAAAGCAAATATCAAAGCTCTTAGCCTTGTACCTTCAGACAAGTAGATCTAAGTACATACTTAAAATCAATAACCCCCCGGCGTGGCCAATTTAACCCCAGGGCTATAATTTGAACAATCTTGGTAGAGATCTACCAGACAATGCCTTATGCAAAATATCTGTGCACTAGGCCTTGTGGGTCTTTACAAGAAGATTTTTTAAATTTATTCTTATAATTCCTTTTGGTTGCCGTGGCAACCAGATTTCTGCATGGAATGAAATTCTTTAAAAATTTTAAAAGCTCTTTTCCCAAGTATCAATCCTGCCAAGTTTGGTTGAATTTGGACAAGTGTTTGTTTACAAGAAAATTTCTTAAGTTCACTATATAATCTATATAACACACATACAAACATACAAACACAGATGCTGCGGTGACATAAAAACACTTATATGGTAATTGGGTCAGAAAAGAAATTAAAATCCAAACCTTCTTTAAGTTATAGTTATAGTATAGCGACGTGACTGTTATGTGAAAATATCATCGAGGTTTTCCCTACAGAAAATAGTCGAGATCATAAGGCCAAGAAAAGTTTTGTAGGGGAAACCCGAGATGCCACCCCAGGCCATGATATTTCCACATAACAGTCGAGTTCGATATACTATAACTGTTTTATCGCATGATAAATATAAATAAAAAAATTGATTTTGACCGATTTTAATTTTTTATTATTGTAATCCCCATAACGTAAGATCCATGCAGAAGTAAAGTGAGTGTTCCTAATCGGTTGGATGACCACAGACAAAAACATAATTGTGACGCTTACCACAGTTTATCAGTATTTGTTTAAATAACATGCCAAAAGATGGATTTTAAATCTTTTTCAGTAAAAACAATTTTTGTTATTTTTTCGCGGACTTGACATTGGAAATATTGTGAGTGTATCTACTCATTAAAATGTTTATACAGGCAGTGCCTCCTTGCACCAAATTACATTCAGGAAAAAGAATTAAATGATTTATAAACAAGTACGTTAAAGCCCCAGACAAAGCTTTTTCAACACTGACATCCATATTCCCAGTACCCCATTATCTGTCCCAAATCTGAATATATTCGTTGTTTTTCCAGCCTAAATTTTAATGCCGGCCTGTGACTCTTGTGTATTTGTCTACGCTTATACATGAACCAAGTGTAATTAGTTAACTGTACTTTATTAGAAATAACGCACACTTTCTTCTGAAGAAGTATACTTTAACTGAGATATCGCACTGTGCGTTATTACCAATAAAGCATGTTACTGGCGTATAACAACTAAGGAACATCAAAGACAAATCGCCGCAACATGCGACAAATATAAATATAAAATATACATTGCTAACTCAAATTTTATTATTATAATTTATGATCAGTTTCCCGTAATTTCTATTGATTATACTTCCTTCAAGGTTGTACAGTTTTTATAAAATTAACTATGTTGTATTGTTTCTTGTCAGACGTTTCTAATGCACGCACGTTTCAAAATTTTTTATAATTATCATATCTTTGATTTATTAAAAGAATCTATTTAATTTCAAGTATTATATTAAACATTTTCATTTCGTCATAATACTGGTAATTACAAAAAATAAGACAACTTGTGAAAAAAATGTTTGTATCCAGGCCAGCTCGATCACACTCAGACATTCACCAAATATACTTCATAACCTGTTTGACCATTTCAGTCTATAAAACGTTTATGTGCACAAAATGAAACGTCGCCCTCACCTTATCAGACAATGGCGTACATGAATGAGGATTTTTCGATATGTTACCGTGCGATAACGCTTTGCACGATTTCGTAGATGTTGATAGTTCTGAATAGCTCTATTCTTTACCTATCCAACTGTATAAACACAACACAATATTTAAACAAATATAGCTGGTCGATGTTAGGAAACATGTTGAAGATATTTAAAAAAAATAAAGATTTTATAACAGTTCGTACTAAATTGGTAATTAGACATAGCAGATTTCTATTCCATATTTTTATACTTCAGGCGCCAAGTGTTATGTGGCATCTGTAAAAAGTTGCGCCATACTTCACTTCAGTATTGTTATATTTTTCTGGTCCTTCGGGATCATTAATTCCAACACTTTTAATTGTTGAAAATTGAAAACCGTTCAAGTCGGTGCTAGGGATTATCCCTTATGTACAGACTCAGAATTTTAATGTAATTTTGTTATTATTACTTCCAGGGGAACACACTTATTCCAGATTTTTATGGGCCTGAAAGTCATAATAATTGGAAACAAAATATGGCTTACCAAACGCGGTAACAGGCATGAAGTTATCTTAAAAGGATCTTATGGAGAATTATTGCATATTCTCCTGTGATGGTCTAGCCGTATATATACCGGTTCCCGAAGAGTAAATTTGTTTTGATCGACTGCTTTTGATATAAAGTGCGTACAATACACGTTACATAACGAGTAGCCCTCGTGTATGTGATTCGCATCATTTTTAATGAAAAAGAAATAAATGTTTACCTATTTAATATTTAAATGGGTTTACTCGTACAAAAAGTACTTTACAAATTGATAGTATTCTTATTAAAGTAATATTTCTATACATTAAATTCCACATGCGACAACAAAAAGAGTTAATAACACTCTATTTTCAAACAGATATTTCAGGTTGTTTCTATTACAATTTGACTTAAGTTCAGTTTTATGTAGATCTGATAACGACCGTTTATATTTCGCTTTCTTTATAATGAAGGCTATTTTTGTCATGCAATCAAATCGGTTTTTACATAGACATTAGAAGGGGTATTAAACTACCGTTATCCGTGGAAGTAAAAGAATGTTGATTTTTGTTCAGTTTTAAATAGGCAAGACTATTTTGCCAGTTTATCTGTCGACTATATGGACAACGCCATGTTTGTTCTCGAAATGGTGAAAATTACATACTCAGTATTGATTTTCCCAGAGTTAGAATTAGAAACCACATCGCTTTCAAAATTATGAAAGCTCGCCGATGATTGGCTGTGTGAAAGGTCACAAGAAATGATTTCGTATTTGGTCACGGTTAGACCTAAATGCTGAGCGTTATTTAGAGCTGATTTTAATTAGATTGATTCTGTTAAACAGTTAATGAATCCAAAGAGCTAATTTAGGAAACTGATTAATACGCAATAAAATATTATTTTCAAAAGAAATATAAATTTTAAATATATGCTTATAATTTCTCTCTCTATTTTATGATGATAATGATGATGATGTGGGCGGTGATAATAATTATCAAAAATTTTTGTTGTTATCAATTTTTTTTTCCAGCAGAATACAAAACTCGACAATATGTGTCAGAAACTGAGAACTGTGATTACAAGCTTCAGCTCAGATACCTTATCAAAGATCGTGGACAGCAAACATTTCGGCTCCTCATACAACAAAGCCTACAGAAATCGAAAACCAATTTATCAAGTTTTCTCCAAGAATCTGAAAATAAGGAAACGGTATGCTTTTTACGTACAGAACATGTGATAACTGACGAGGACTTCGAGCTTCTGTACCCTAAAAATGGATCACCTTCATTAGAAAATGCTGGATTCACAATTCTATACATAATAATGCGTACATTTTTTTGCGACATACCTCGCAATGACCGCATTTGGGATAAAGGATCAAAGCCTGAGCCAAATGATTTATCTAGGGCGGCAAATATCGTTAGACTACGAGACCATATAAGTGAGGTAAATATAAACGACCTATGAATAAATGGATGATTAGGATAATAAATAACGTAGATAAGAGAACAATTTCACAGCTTCAATTATACGATAACAAGATAGCTAGCTAAAAGCATTGGATTTGCAAATATATGATTAACATATTTAATAGTCTTTGGATAGTAAAATCAGCCTATCACATTGTTTTTATTCTTCTTTTGCATGATTAGTTGGAAGAAAATGAATTAACGAAAGACATCTTCGAGGAAAAGTGCAATGAATTGCATCAGGTTAGATCATATATAAGACTTTTTTCAAATAATTTTTAAAGTTCAATCTCCTTGTTGGCATTTACGAATTAATATTGAATATTGCAATGTATAATTCACTTCATTTTACATTTAATTTTATTATAGCATCAATGCGGTATATGATTTAGAAACGTTTCATTGTTTGTAGTTATTACGTATTTTTTTTTGAAAAATGCGATAAAACAGTTTGTTGTTGGTCAGTGCATTTGTTAAGTCAAGTTAAGAATAGATTATTTTAATGATTATATACCGCAATTATTGTCTTAGCTAAATGTAATCCGTGTTAAAATGCCGTTGATTTAAATCTTGTACTGATTATTTTTTCTCTTTATTCCCATAATATTAAGATATTCACACATTTTGGAACAGAAGACGTGTTCAAAGAAGTATCTGATCCATTCAAAATTGATTCTTTTGACGAAGAAACAGAAAACACATTACGTGAAGAATTCAGAAAATGGGAGTTAACACAACAATATTTGGAAACAGGTTTGACATTTTACATTTTACACAAGTTCTATTATTATTAGTTGGTATTTAAATTGATGCATTGAATGTGTTTTATTTATAAGGTGTATATCATTAAGCACTATGTTTTGCAGGTTTAGACTTACACATTAACGAGTCAAAAACCCGAAGATTCAGACTATATTCTCTCCTTGTTGACGGAGGAACTAGAGTATTCAAACACATTTTTGATGACAAAATTCCACCTGCAGATCTTCAAACTGTTCTTTCAAATCCTACAACAAAGGGAAAATTGTTATACCTTAGGACGAAAAAGGTTTTGATCGATTCACAGGAACATCTGTTGTATCCAAGCCAGGGATCTCCACAGTCAACGACATTTGATATAACACTTCTAGCAATTCTGCTCCGAAATATATGTGGCTTTAATCAATTTGACAAACGTTGGGATGATAAAAATCCTGTTGCTGCTGATATTTCAACAATAGCCGATATTGTAAGAATTCGTGAAGCCCGAAATGAGGTAAAGCAATTTCTGTTTTTAAATCTAATATACACTTAGTTTAAACGACATAAAAACATATCACAATACAGAAAATAACTTCTATTTCACTTCTATAGAATCGTAGAAATCTATTTTATTTAGCTTAGGATTTGTTGCCTGTATTATATTTCAACCAGACTGGACTGAAACTAAAGTCTCTGCTAGCTTTAATGCATGTCAGTCGATGACGTTGTAATAGCTGTAAGAAGAAACAGGTTATCAGTAATATACTTATGTTTGAATAGCTCTAAAGACTTTTGGTAAATCAAATCAAGGAACAATCTTGGTCATTCCTTTAAAAACTTTAAAAAGCCTGATTATATAAGGAGGTTACTCGACACATTAAATTTTCTATATCCAGCTATTGTTTTTTTAATTTTAATCCATCATGATACGAAGGTGCTAAAAATCTGTCATTTAGAGATGACTACAACACCAGCAACTGCATCTGTTAAATTTGGATGTACTAGTACTTTTGGTTCCAAGTCTCAAAATAGTTTCTTATATTTCTTAAAAAAAAAAAAATAAAAAAAAAAAACAAACAACAACAACAACAAAAAATCTATGAAGACAGACATGCAGACAGTTTGAATACTTCCGGGACTGGGTGGAATATTTGTGAGTTTATTTGCTGTTAAAAGTTTGATGATGAAGCTAGAAGCTAGATTGGCTTAAATTTACATTTGTAACATATCTGGAAACCAAAGACCTATCGTCCAAAATGACGCTCTAAAAAAACTGGCAATGAGTTTGTTTCATTGTTGTAAAACTTAAGGTGTCAGACATATGGGTTGACATACAAAACAGTTCAGACATATTTATTTAAAAAAGTTATATAAGCATTATTTTAAAAAATGAAACCTTCATGCATGACTCATGCTAAAATTTATCATAAAATGTAAGTAGTCATGAAATATAGTTAAATTCAATTATGCTTAAAAGTACTGATTTACAGCAAGTTTAAAATCAGGCAGATTTTCAATATGAGTAATGTTGACTGGTAAAATGTTCCACAGTGAATAGCCTATGTACAAAAATGATTTTAATCCACACCATTATTACAAAGCCGTGTGTTATAACGATAGACAACATCTTGCGGAAAAAAGTTATCACTCAAGTAGTTTGGTGCTAAGCCAAATTTGACTTTAAAAACATGACATAAGATTATTTATTCCACACGGTGTTAAACAGGTAACCAATTTCGTATTTTGGAATGTTCTGAACCAATATTGCTTCAATTGCTCAGTCCTGTTTTGTTTGGAGTTTAGTTTTCCACTTGTGTTAACATGTGTTAACCCAAGATACTAGATTGAATATGCATAGTCAAAATTACATTGTATGAAAGACGAAATTGTTTTAGTATGTTGAGTATAGCAATCACTTTTTCTGTAATGAAACTTTAACCTGACATTTGCCATTCGAAGAATGCCTTGTGCCTTGACATCAAGAGATAGATTTAGATCAATAGGTGCAACTGAATTCTAAACAGAAAATTTTGGTTTTATAATAGTACCATTACATGTGACCTGTATGTTTGTATCTTGTTTAAAATTAAATATTGACCCAGAGAAACAAATAAGTTTATTGTCATATGATAATCAGAAATATTTCCTTATGCATTTTTCTTCAAGTGTGTATAGTATTGTATAGTTTAATGAAATGCAATTGATGGTTCTAACATAAAATGCATGCCTACAATTTTCTTTATTCTTTATCAGGTCATTTCGCATTTGTCACAAACAGGAAAACTTTCAAAAGACGAATTCGAAAGACATTGGAATGGAATCTCAAAGGTAAGTCACAATTGTTAATAGTAATTATATGGATCTCTCGAGTTCCCATTCTATATATTATGACTTTTGAAACAAGTCAAAACGTATCTGACCTTTGTTAAGACAAATATAACATTTAAATAACATGGAATTTTTTTAAAGAGCGCCAAGAACGGATAAATGATTATGTTGCACGCTTGTTTTGATTCAGCCTGTTCACGGACGTAAATGGAAAGTGCAAGCTACCGTCCACGCTCCATACCACTGGCTTTAGCATTATTCATCTATTAATCATAAAATGACGAAATTTTGTTTGACAAATTGATTTTCCTCCACTATAAATATTTCATTTTATGCATTATTATAGATTGTATTGAAAAGTTATACCACGACTGTAAATTTGCTTTTCGTAAATATGTTAACATAAACAATGCTTGTAACTGGCGATTTCAATGGGAATACCAGAGCGCTCTTTGATTATATGTCTCGCCTGATGATAGCCAATTAACCATTTGTATTGAGTGGTGATTGGACAGTTTTTCCCTATACGTCTCTGCTTTTTTGTAGCATTTTGCAACTACTGTGTAGCAGGAAACACAGTAATCATAAACAGACAAAAAAGCCTTTTTGTTCAAGGGCCATAACTCATCAAAAATGATTCAACCAAAAAAACGTGTTAAATTTGAGCAAGTACTAAGGCATTTAACAGAGCTAATAGCTAAGGAACTAATTAGTCCTGAAAAGTTTCATTCAAATTGCGTCGTTGGTAAAGAGAAGTAGTTCAGACAAACTTTGAAAACAAGAGTACCGCTAGGCGGAGCATTATATGCCCGAAAAGTTTTTTTTAGTAATGACGGAAAGACGCCAGGGGCATAACATTAACATAAATTTCTTCGGGCATATAATTTATGTACTCGATATAAGTAATCATCCTATGAAGTTTGACAGTTGTAAATCTGTTAACAGTAATAAGGTCATTTGAAATTGACCTTTGAATTGTGACCCTTATATACATATGGATTTTTTCATTCAATATAGGCAATTATCTTATGAAATTTGAACACCGTTAGCAAAATGGAATTTGTGTTATGCTCCAGAAACCACAATTTTGAGTGTAATGGTCATTCTGACCATGACCTTTGACCTTATGACCCTGAAATCAATAAGGGTCATATATTGGACACGACTGTTCATCCTTTAAAATTTTACAGCTGTAGATTGAATAACTCTTAATTTATTGAGCGGAAACTGTTTTCAGTTTTAAGGTAATAGTGACCTTGACCTTTGACCTTGTAACTCCAAAATCAGGGTCATCTACTCAATATGGACAATTATCCTACGAAGTTTGAATAATGTGGGCCAAATAGAACTTAAGTTATGCTCCGGAAACCAAATTGCTAACGGACGGTACAGTAAAGAGAACAAAAGAGAACAATAGGTTCATAACGTGATCAAAGGGTTTATGGGCTAGTAGCCCTTAAGAAAACAAAGAAAATAACAAAGAAAATTGCCCCTAAACCCAAAATGTTGGAACGGACAGACATACAGACAGACGGACGGACGCCAGGGGGTATAACATAATGTGTCCAATTTCGTTCGGGCATATAATATAAAAAGATAAAGAAGCATAATCAGAGCTGCATTACTGGTACTGCATTGATTTTGCAAGTACTGGTACTGATACTGAATTACTCTTACAAAGTGTTGCTACTACTGGTACTGGTACTGCATTAGTTTCTTAAAAGTGGTACTGCTACTGCATTATCAGGCAGTACTTTCGATTTGATAAAAAATGTAATCGGTTTTTCTCTTTGTGTTAACTACTAAAAAAAGAGCAAAATAAACACTAATTAAATGCTTCTTTTCTAAATAATCATATATCAAGTAATATTGTTAGCACCATCCAGAGTTGGTCTTTACTTTGGTATAAATTGAACAGACTGTTGTGTTTTATATGAAAGGTGATTGCATTGTTTTACAGTTAACTGATTTACTAAACAATAAGATATGCTATGAATATATGATGTGAATATTGTTTGTAAAAAGTATGTTAAATCATTCAAGTTGTAAAAATGTAATATTAACTTTTATAGTAAATAATAATTCTATTTTTTCTGAATAATGTTTGCATTTTTTAAAATCTGAAGTGTACACATGCGAACTGGAAATTCTTGTTTGAAAAATGTATTATTAAAATATGTAAATAAACATAATCTGTATTTTTGTTTGACAGTGTGTATTTATTTAAATGATGATGTGCATCTTTGTTTGTGTTTATTTATTGGCTGTGTCATTGATTGAATGGGCTACTCATACTTCAACTGAATATTTTGGACAATTTTTACATCATAATGGAGTAGACATTTTACAAACCAAAAATATTTCAACAAACAAAATTGCCTACAGCCGTGATCAATTATTGAACATTGGATTAAATGTCACAAAGCACTGGAGATATTATAAACCTGATCAATCTGTATTCTATACAATAAATAAATTGGACATAGCCCCCGGCTGGAAAAAAAGGAAAAGAAAGAGGGGTGGACAATCAAAACCTCTAACAAAGCAAAATGGGATTAACTCTCATAATCTCATATATCCAAAGAAATGCAATACACTGAATAACAGATTCAATGAAAAAGTATCTTTCATAACTGTTAATTGTCATTCAGTTCGAAACAAGGATGTTCGTGTTGGTCAGATACTACGAGAACAGAAACTTGATTTTGCCCTCCTCGCTGAAACTTGGTATTCGGACGAAAATCAGCATGAATATGAAACTAGTGACCTTAATCAAAACGGTTATAAAATTAGTGTAGCCAATCGAAAGAACCGAATCGGCGGTGGGATTGCTTTGACCTGTCGCACCGTTGTGAATATGAGGAAATTGAAATCTGGAGTGACAAATTGTTTCGAATTTGGTATTTGGCAACTGGTATTCAAAAACATTACAATGCATGTAATTGGCATTTATAGACCACCATCCATGTCAACAAATTCACAATTTATTTCTGACTTTTTCCAATTCATGGAAGGGATTATGCCTCAATATTCCAATCTTCTAACACTGGGTGACTTTAACTTACATCTGAATGAAGAAAATAGCGTGATATCAGAATTTAAAGACTCATTATTCGCTATGGGTTTGGTGCAGCATGTTAACTTTGGCACACAAGTTTTTGGCAATACTCTTGACGTTGTTATTACGGAAGCAGTCAATGGGGTTGAAATTGTGGCATGTGAACCTGGTGATTGTGTGTCTGATCATCGAGCAATAAAATGTGTTATAAATGTTCAAAAAGAAAACATAATCAGTAAGTCAGTCAAATTTAGAAACTTTAAAAATATGGACGAGTCATCTGTTAGAAAAGAGTTCAGTGAAATTACAATAGATCAGAGTGATATTAATCTATACGTGAATGAGTTTGAAAATAAAATAAAGAACGTTCTGGACACTCATGCACCTGAAAAAGAGATAACAAAAGTAATTAGAGCCCCTAAACCATGGTTCACTCCCGAAATTCTCACCCTTAAAACATCGACTCGGAAAGCTGAAAAAATATGGAGAAAATATCGTCAACCTCAACAATATGAATCGTTCAAAAAGTCTCGGAACCAGTACAATGATGAACTCGAAAAAGAGAAAACAAAAGTAATAAGTGAAAAAGTAACTAATACAAAGGGTGATTCCAAGAAGCTGTACCAGTTAGTGTCTGAGTTAACAGGAACTAAATCAGAAAACCCAATGCCACCTGGGTACAGTGATAGTGAGCTCTCCGAACACTTTGCCTCATTTTTCATGAATAAAATAGAGAAAATACGTGATGACCTTAAACCATTTGATAAATTCGAGCCAAATACTAGAAACGTTCCATCTCTTCTTGCCTTTGATGAATTATCAAATGATAATGTTAAAGAGCTGATAAATGAACTACAGACAAAATCTTGTGAATTGGACATATTACCGACAGCAATATTAAAACTATTCCTTGGAGAACTACTCCCAATTATAACAAAACTGGTAAACTTATCACTACAGCAAGGAATATTTCCAAATAAATGAAAAGAGGCTATCGTGAGACCACTTTTGAAGAAAATTGGACTTGAACTTGTATTCTCAAATTATAGACCTGTGAGTAATCTATCGTTTTTATCAAAATTGATTGAAAAAGCAGCTCTCTTAATACTAAATAAACATGCTGATCAGTATGACTTACTACCTACAAATCAATCCGCCTACAGAAAATACCACTCCTGTGAATCTGCTCTACTGCGATTAGTTAATGATCTGTTGGCAGCCATGGAAAAACAAGAAGTTACAGCGCTAATCGCGATTGATCTCAGTGCCGCGTTCGACACTGTGGATCATGATATACTCGTCGACGTGCTACAGAAGCAGTACGGCGTGAGCGGTTCAGTGCTCAGCTGGCTTGATTCATACCTTCGTCCTAGGGGCTGTCGCGTGTATGTCAACTCGGCAGTCTCAGCTCCACGGCAACTAGAGTGCAGTGTCCCCCAGGGTAGTTGTTTAGGGCATTGGCTCTACCTAACGTATGTAACGAACCTTGTTTGACGTGATTCCATATGGATTATCGGTGTATGGATTCGCTGATGACCATACTGCAACCAAACGTTTAAAACCAACGGAAGAAAATAGTGAAATTTCTGCAATCGCTGAATTAGAAAATGGTGCGATTGATATCAACAACTGGATGAACGCTAATAAACTCAAGATGAACTCATCGAAAACAGAATTCATAACATTTGGAAGTTATCAACAACTCGAAAAGTGTCACCTAAATCCATTTGTATTACCAGGGATAAGGTCCATTAGATATTTAGGCGCATTTCTAGACCAAACACTAAATTTCAAGGAACATGTCAAACGAAAGTGCCGTACTGCAATATTAAACAATCTTAGAATAAAAAGTATCCGAAAATACCTCACCAAAGAAGCAGCTGAAATACTAGTTATAGCACTCGTAATGTCACACTTGGATTATTGCAATGTCATTCTTAATGGTGTATCCGATTTATAAATGAAAAAAAAAATGCAACGTATTCAAAACATAGGCGCGAAGTTAGTTCTGCAACGAAAGAAATTTGCCAGTTCAAGGCAACTGCATTGTTCGACCTTCACTGGCTGCCCATCAAATCTAGAATCGAATATAAAATTTTGACTTTTGTATACAATTGTTCAATCGGTCATGCTCCAAAATACCTTTCTGAACTCCTAACCAAACAAGTACCAAATACCCGACTACGTTCAGTAAAACCTCTGAGAACTGCTACGTTATTCCATTCAATAAAAGAAAAACATTTAGTGACAGAAGTTTCGGAACTATTGGTCCAAAATTGTGGAATCCGCTGCCATTAGAGTTGAAACAATCTAAGAATATTGATGTATTTAAGAGAAATCTTAAAACACATTTTTTCAGAAAGTTTGAATCACTATTTTAAAATCTGAAATAAGATAAACATGAGTAACGTATAACTGATGACTGACAGTGTGATGAATGTGCAATGTAAATCAATGTTTTGTTCTTTTTAATCTATTTGTAATCAAGTTACATGTATGTACATAATCTTTTCTCATGCTACATGTATATCAATCAGTTTTATCATTTTATGGTCTCTGCAATTTTTTAAAAATATGTTAATTGGAATTGTATGTAAAAGCTTTTATTTCACTTGATGTTGATCCACATATTCTTATGCATTCACAATTTTAATCTTAATATTTATATGTATTGTACAACGCCGTTGAATATTGTTAAATAGAAACAGGCGTTTAATTAAATAAAAAGTTTCAAGTTTCAAGTTTCAAGATGTGCTGGTACTGATACTACTGCAGTAGAGAGCTAAACTCTAGTACTGGTACTGGTAAAGGTACTGCATAACTTGGCAAGTACTGGTATTGGTATAAGACCTATTTGTTTTGTTCAAACTCATCCGATTTGTTACAAAGACAAGCATCCTGATCAAGTTTGATGACAATTGAGTCAAAAATGTGACCATTACATTGTTAACAAGGTGTTTCCATATTTTGACGGTGTGACTTAGTTTTAGAACTTGACCTAGAAATCATTAAAACAAATTTTCAGACTAATTTCCAAGATATTTGGATCAAAAGAGTAGCAACTTGAGTGTTAACAAGATTTTTCTATTTTTCTCCTGTGACCTAGTTTTTCAATCAAGATGACAATCTGAAAACAAAGTGATCCCTCGGAAGCATTAATCACAACAAAATTACATCAGAATTGATTGAGTGTATACATGAGGGACAATAAATTAGTGCAACATCCCTCACACCCCCTTGCATTGGCTAGAACGGTACCTCAATTCTCAACACTTTACAGTGCTGGCATCAATGATCCCGAAAGAGGAGAAAAATATAACAACACTGAAGTGAAGAACGGGGCAACTTTTTACAGCTGCTACACGGTACTTGACACCTGCTGTAATGAAGTATAAAAATTTGGAAACAAAGTGTGCGACCCATGTTGGAAATTATCCGAGCAATTATGTAGACAAGCATCCTGACCAAGTTTTGATGACAATTGCGTCAAAAATGTGACCACTAGAGTGTTAACAATGTTTTTCCATATTTGGGCAGTGTGACCTAGTTTTTGACCCTAGATGATCCATATTCAATCTTGATCTAGAAATCATCAAAACAAACTTTCAGAAAATTTCAAGGGTATTTTGATCAAAACTGTAGCCACTAAAGTGTTAACAAGAGTTTTCTATTTTTAGCTTCTGTGACCTAGTTGTATTTATTCGAGATGATCCGTGTTCGAACTCATCCGAGCAATTACTTAGACAAGCATCCTGACAAAGTTTGATGATGATTGAGTAAAAAAAGTGACCACTAGAGTGTTAACGAACAAATGTTGACGGACGACGGACATTCAAAGATCCATAAAGCTCACCCTTAGCAAGCTCATGTGGGCTAAAAAGCACCTAAAACATCTTTACGAAAGGGATATATTCAAATTATAACATATACGTATATTCTGTATAAATTATTTAAAAAGCGGTATAAAAAGTGAACCATTTATTACATCCAGATGATACAATTCATCTTAGCCATTGAAGTTTGAGTCTTTTCATATATACACATATATCAATCATTTTTGTTCCTTCACCAATACAAGAGATTTAATTTTTGCGGTTTTTGCCACACAAAATTGTAAAACATTTACTTTCGAAGTGACACAAACAAGTTTGTTAATAAAGGAAGTAGCAGTGACTTTACAACAGTTATCAGTCCACGGGTATTGTTTTCCAACACTGTTTATAGTTTTTGATATTCTCAATATTTTCAGTATAATTCAATGCTATCATTATAACACGAAAGTTAATACCAAGTAATCGTAATGATGTACCCCAAACTAATTGTCACCTTATTTCTGTTGATCTAATACTACATTTTAAACAACCAATCCATATCACATGTGTTTTTAAAAGGAAACTCTTAATCCTGAGATTATAGAAAACTCATGTAAAATATCGAGTGAACAATTCAAAGACTGTTCCAATCCATTTAACAACATACTGTGATATCCTATACCCTGTGTCGTTGATATTTATATCTTTTATATTTCGTCGTTCTTATTCTATTGGCTAATAAATCGGGCACAGATGATAAAATATAATGATATGGTCTCATTGACGACAATCACGCCCTATTTAAAAAAAGCTGGATTTGATCAGCATTTTCAGTACTTTTATAATAGATTTCCAATTTATAAACATTTGCAAAAAAAAAAAAAAAAAAAAAAAAGAAGTAAAATCTCATTTATAAGTTTAAAAGAAAGTGTATAAAATGATTTGATGATTTATTATATTCGCATAAAAAGTTAACTTTTCAAAACTGTTCTCAAATATTTTGAAAAATAAGCAGGAAGCAGGAATATAAGTTCAAACAGTTTATGCAGATGTATGTAAAGGGAAGAGCCAAAGCTTATCGTACTGACTTGGCTATATCAGCATCTATATGACATCTTTAAATAATTCATGGTTGAGGTAGCAAAATCATATCAGCATCAAGAAAGTTTAATGTATGCTAATTTAAATGTATGAAGAAATACTCGAGAGTTTTACAGGCATGCAGTACGATTTTTGGGTTGATGCCAATAATTTTATCTGCAATTGTCATATAACACATTTCTGGGATACGGAGATATATGGAGGGCAAAACAATTATTAGACAATTGCTGAATCAATTTCTAAGACAGGAGAGAAATTACATCGTCTCTCGAACTCCTTATCTCCGTACATATGATCACAGATGTATTATTTTCGATCCTTGAAGATCGTTCAGCACAACATTATTGTTGTGGGTGCATGTTTTTGCTGTTTTTGTTTCTTCTATTTGACCTTTTCATCTTGGGTGGTTCCAGTATTCAAACTTGAATACTGTATAATCACCCTAAGGATATGTTGCCTGCTATTTAAAATTGTTATTTGACGTCTTATCTGTGATATGCAGGCTTGATAACCTCTGACCCCCTTTCAAAATTCCATTTTCTTTAGTTCAGCACATTGTTTTCTCGTTTAGGTCAAAAACTTTCTCTTACTTGGGTACCACACGCCGTTTTTCATGGACTGGCACAGAAGTGCCGAATTGATGGTGCCATTATAACCGCCATATGAACACATCTGCGAATGTTTCAAAATTCAAAATTTCACAATTTTTGTGTTTAAATGTTGAATTCTGCTTTAGTCGGTGCTGGTGGCGTGGACGGTAACTTGCACTAACCAGTACCGTCCATAAACAGGCTCAATCAAACCGAGCCTGCAACATTTTTAATTTTGTTGTTTTGGACGTTCTTTATGGATTCTGTTTTTCCCTTCTTAATTGGAGAGGTCATCAGACCTCTCCACAGTGTTGAGGTTGATTGCTGGCGGCATCCATTCTTGCGTATCAAATTGAGTTTAATAAATCTCAATTATTTCAGCCGAAATTCATTAGAACCAGTCTACAAACATTATAAAGACCGACTGTATTAAATTGTTTAATAATTTATGAACAGCGAATTCGAAAATAAGTGACAATAAACATTTATAATAGCTACAATACTGTGAAATTATGAAAAGTAGTATTGTGTTTAGGCGAGAATATGTGGCCAACATTTATTTACTCATTTCGTTGGTAAACAATTGGGTCATTAACAGTCCTGGTAATTGACACAGCTCAGTTATTTTTAGATATCATCATTCTTTATCACGTCTGTCCCAGGCATGCTTGTTTTAATTTTTTGCAAAGTTGCGCAACAAAAGGTCGCAAACTTAAAGTACTATTTTTAGAATTTTTTTTTTAGATTTTATGAATGAAATTCCTTACTGCTTTGTCTATATACTTGGTTGAAATGTTGAGCTTTATAAAAGGGATTTTCTCAGTTTATTTTTCTGCTGTTGACAAAGAATAGTTAATCAAAAGTTAGTGTATCAATCTTGCTTACCATAAAAGTACAAATATACATGTATTTACTTTTTGCAAGTTTATGCTGCACTAAACAAAAGCACTGTCTTTTATGCAAAATTGAAATGACTTCTTTACGACGAATGACTGCAAAATCAAAACATGCAAAATGTCAGATTTCAATTTTGAATCAAAAACAAGATCACCGTTGATTGGGTTTTTAAGTGGAGCTAGAATACTAAAAAACAAAGCATTTATAAATATATAAGATTCGGACCCAATCCTTTTTCAACAACTCATGATTGTATTGATGTTGAACAAATGTTATGCTATTGAGTAAACATGTATGTTTATGTATATTTGTACTTATGTTTGTATTGCACAACAGTCTGAACTACTTGTGCGCCATTTTGAAATTGTTAAGGCATGTCAGTACGAGCGGCATTAGGGTCGTGCAAGGAATCGTATAGACTGGTTTCCGCAAGTGGGTCGCGCGCCAGTCCATTTTTGCACATAAATCACGTTAGCTGCATGTGCTATTTGTTGGGGTTCTTTGAGTTTATTGGAGTTAAAGAGTGGTTGTGGTTGAGTTTAGTTGTTGCTTTTAGACTGTTGCTAGTATATAAGTGTGATGCATAATTTTATTTTAACTGATTGTTTAGTCATGTTTTCACTTGGACTTAATCTACACAGGCATAGAGTTCTTAGTGATAGAAATTATTAGCGGAAACGTGTTTAGACATATTTCTTTTAAGACAGAGTAATTTCGTAACAATATCACCAAGCACTATTTATGACCACCTAATGAACCGTGTATGGAAATTTACTGCTTCTTTAACTTCGAAACACCTCGCCGAATATTCCTAATCTGAGAGACATAGCCGTTATATGTTGCTATTGTTCGCAGATGCCATTCGACTAATTAGAAGTTCTTACTTTCCTGTCATTTAAACAATAAAATAGGTCTTCAACAGCTGCAAAAAGACCTCTAGCATGCTATATTTTTTTTAAAAAAAGAAGCAAACTTGTCCATTTCAGTATTATTTCTGCCATGTACAGACCGTGAAAAGTCGACCTGTACATATAATCAAAGATGTTATATTTTCGATCCTTGAAAATCGTTCAGCACAACATTATTGTTGTGTGTACATGTTTTTGTGTGTTTTTAGATTCTCGTACGAGTATTTGACCTTTTCAACTTGGGTGCTTCTAGTATTCCAACTTGAATTCTGTATTATAACCTTTTACTTGGGTACCACATGCCGCATTTCATGGACAAGCACGAAAGTATCAAATTGAAGGTTCCAGCATAACTGCCATATGAACACATCTGCGAATATTTCAAAATTCAAAATTTCACCATTTTCGTGTTTAAATGTTGAATTCTGCTTAAGCCGGTGCTGGGGTGTGGAAGGTAACTTGTACTTACCAGTACCTTCCATGAACAGACTAAATCAAACCGAGCCTGCAACATTTTCAGTATTGTTGTTTTGGACGTTCTTTATGGATTCTGTTTTTCCCTAATTTATTGTCAATTCAGTGTTATTTGTGCTGCATGAGAACCGTAAAAAGTCGCCCCGTATATATTATCAAAGATGTTTTTTTTCGATCCTTGAAAATCGTTCAGCACAACATTATTGTTGTGGGTGCATGTTTTTGCTTTTTTTTTCTTCTATTTGACCTTTTCATCTTGGATGGTTCAAGTATTTAAACTTGAATACTGTATAATCACCCTAAGGTTATGTTTGCTGCTTATTAAATTGTCTTTTTATGTGTTATCTGTGATATGCAGGCTTGATAAGCTCTGATCCCTTTTCAAAATTCCATGTTTTTTAGTTCCGCCCATTGTTTTCTCGTTTAGGGCACGCTTTCTTTCACTTGGATACCACACGCCGTTTCATGGACTTGCACGGAAGTGCCGAATTGAAGGTGCCATTATATCCGCCATATGAACACATCTGTGGATGTTTCAAAATTTTTCACCGTTTTCGTGTTTAAATGTTGGATTCTGCTGAAACCGGTGCTTGGGGGCGTGGATGGTAACTTGTAATTACAAGTACCGTTCATGAACAGGCTCAATCAAACCGAGCCTGCAACATTTTCAATTGTATTTTTTGGACGTTCTTTAGGGATTCTTTTTCCCCCATTTTCATTTCCTTATCTCCGATTAAATAGGTATTAAGTCTCTTTACACTATTTGTATTGGAATGATGTGATAAGGTTATGGCAAAAAAATTGGATTAAGAGGCCGATGGTTTCATAAAAAGGCCGGACCCATTTACCTCATCATCAGAAATTGATTTCAAGCCCAAAGCCATAACAAGCCTGTAACCTTTGGTTCATTATACAAAAAAAAAAAAAAAAAAAAAAAAAAAAAACACTTTAAGGCGAATTGATATTCAAGTTGTGTTTTCGTGAATTTCTTTTTAGTCATGAGTCCGTCTACAAATTAAAAGTCATAGATTGCTGTCTTTAACAACTGCATGGCACTTTGTTATGTCTCTGTTTTCTAAAATGTTGTAGAAAAGGATCTTTATCGCATCATAATTCCTGGAGATAATTTGAATATAACTTCATAATTTTTTCTTGAAACCTACACAGTTTTTCCCTACAAAATCTTCATAGAAAAAATTTGGACCGTTTTGGAAATATTCGCAAATAATTGCAAAAGATTTGCGATCGCAATACGACTCCTTATCACTAAGAAGAGAACATAGATTTTTTTGCAAATTTGTTTTAATTTAATTTGTTTTAAGTAAATAAAATTTTAAGTAATCACAAATAATTTTTAAACAAAGATAACATTTGTCAAAAACATGTTGTATTTCAATTATCAATATTAAGATCTATATTGATTCGCGCCAAAGAGCTATGCTCTTGTCACATTAATACTTAGTGATAATACTTTATGCTACAGCTTTCGCTGTGGATTACAGACCCCATACTTGTCGCCAGTCATGTCGCTAGAAAGCTAATTTTGAAGCACAGAGTGGTGATTATTTATCTCCATGTAATTGTCATTGAGTATATATACTAATTGAAAACAACAATGATATTAGTTTTTAAATGATAAAAATTCAAAGAAACATACTAATCATACTATACCAGAAATTCAAAAGCACAAATATAATGCCTAACAAATAATCCTCACATTTATAACATCAATAGGCATACAAACATTCATCACCAAACTGATAATTCTACTTTTACAAAGTTGATACATACTAAAAACCTATGCTCTGCATGTTGTATCTTGCAGGAAAAAAACTTTAAACATGTATACTATATACATATATGTACATGTAAACTGTGTCAGACCTACCCATCCCCTACAAACCTACTGGGTACAGCCATTTTTTGACATCATTGATTCAAATGATAAATTTTTCTGTAAATTTGTTATCGTTTTACAGTTTTCAGACAAGAACCGGTTAAACCGGTTGATGCTCCCCGAGTAGGGTTTGGACACAGAAAAGTATGAAAAAATGAACCAAGGGCGAATAATTCAAAAATTAGGCAAAACAGAGTTATGGTTCTTTTTACTGCACTTTCTATTCAATGAGATCTATCTACTGTTACAGTGGCACTCTACCCAAAAGGTCATTCTCACGGTTAGTACTTTTCACTAGTCACTATTTGTACATGTACATGTAGTTTTGCATGCTTTTTTCATGCCTTTTCTGTAAGCTGAACTCTCTCTTCTCTCTTGGACTCCGACGTGTACACACACCCTCTTTCGAGTAGAAGACCGTCAACTGTAGTTGATATTATATCAGGTAAGTGATATTATTGTTTCATTTACTTGGTGCAAATCGTAACAATTGGCGCTGCGAGACTAAATTTGGTTTATTCTTGCGGGTTATTTTTTATTTGTGATTAATTGTCAAGTAAATTTTGACAATTTTTTTGTTCATTTTGAAACTTTATAGTTAATTTGTAAACCCCATTTTGACCATGTGGTAGCACATGTTTGAAATTTTTCTAGTAAAATTTGCATACCTATTACTACTTTAGGCCTGCATTCATGTAAGTGTATTTATTATTATTGATAAATACATTCATTTGGTAAATATTTAGGTTTCTAATTAGTTGTTTTTTGTTTTGTGTAGGTGAATTATTTGACATTACAGTGCTCCTTTATTTTGAGCCCTGTAACCCCCACTGCACGTGCTATCATCATTGTTAACACGTGCCATCATTCTTTTTCTTTAGGAAGTATATAATAATTAGGTTTATACCATTTTAAGTGTTTACATTAACGTTAAACACTATTCTTTTGGAATTTCAATTAAATCATTAGGTAATTTGACGCGAAATAATTATTTTCAGTTTGCACTTAGTAAACTTTTTTCTCTTTTTTGTTGTTATAGCACTTTGTTTTATACAGGGTCAACCCCTTATGCCATGTGCTTATAGTATTCATTAAATAATATTGTAAGCATTTGTTTTATAAAGGGTAAACCCCATATGCCATGTGCTTATAATATTCATTAATTAATATTGTAAGCGTTTGTTGATTTATTGTTTGCATTGTTGTAAACAATTTCATTTCATTTGTAGTATAAGGTTATATTTATATAACCTTTACAACAATTTACCTTAGTTTTTGTTACCATATTTATAAACATTTATAAACATAGTTTCAATTGACAATGGCTATTTCCAAAGATTGTTCAACACGATGGACAAGGTGTCAGAGCAATTGGCTCTTTTGATAGCTAGACGTGAGCCTGGCCAGACACTTTTGGCATACAGGCCACCAGGTCAAGTTAAGCAAAGCCAAGTAAGCCCCCCACCTAGTTTTAATAACGATCAATACACGGGCCGAGGCTTTGAACCATTACCGAAAGAATTTGAGTACTCTAGCAGTACTCAAAATGAGTCTGTCTACCCTGGACAGACCTCACCAAAATCTTTGACTGGTAAAGTAGTTGAGTATCCCAGCAGTACTCAAAGTGAAACATCACCAAAGTATTTGACTACAGGGTTTGAACCTCATGCTTCAAACTGTCATGAGATAGACAAAGTGACAGATGAACAGCAGTGATTTGAACCCTTGTCTGACAATTTGCAGGATGATATTGATGATGTTTTAGGTTTCATCAACAGCATTTGCCCCATAAGTGACAGTAAAATCTGTGCTGAGTCTGCCCATGAACAGGGGACTCAAGTCCAAGAGCAAATGCAGACCAAGGAGTATCCGACATCCTCATTAACTAATGAGAGAACTTTTCAGTCCCATGATAATAAGAATAAGAAATCCTTGTTAACTTTACCTCTACGTCAAGATAATCAATCTCATTTACTTGAGGTCTCTAATAGTGATGTTGGAGTGACCATACTTTCTTCACCTCCTTTTACAAAACTATTTTCACCTCCATTTTCTTTTGGTTACCTATATGGAGGCTCAAAAAAGGTTACATCTCATATCAATAGTGTAAGGTCACAGGTCATCAATTATAAAATATTCACTTCAAACATAAAATGTCTCATTTGTGGAAGTAAAGTTCAATTTGTTTACTTCTACCCTGATCCTGGAATCTTGAACAATTTTAATTGGTGGTCAATGCCAAGGTTTATGAGATAGATCAGCCAGTCTGTGCACTTTAGTTGGTCTGTCTGATAAACCTTGCCTTTTGTGTAGGTAAAAATGGGACTAGTTAGCCCAGGCTGTGTACTTTAGTTAACTGGTTCCATTTTGTCTAATTTTAGGTGCATTGTTGTGATACATTGGCCCAGGCTGTGTACTCTAGTCACTGTGTCATTGCAATGTATTCAGCTTTCATGTAATTGTCTGTTTAGTGATGTTTATATTCACTCAGATCTGCGGCCCAGTCTGTGTACTTAAGTCAATGGTCTGTGCTGAATTTAATGTCTGTACTTGTCATTCATGTATTATGTATCTTTAGGTAGGATCTGCCCAGGCTGTGAACTTAAGTAGTGAAAACCTTAAGATGCATAATTTTTTTTAATAAATTTTTCTAAGATTTTCTTTTTTGATAAATTTTTCTTTTAGAATTAACAAATTTTGGTTATTTAAAATTTCTATTAAAATTAACAAATTTTGGTTATTTAAGTGTGCACAAGATAATAAAGCTTTTTATTATAAAAATTAGTCAATAGGTAAATAATAAAAAAAAAAGAAGAAAAGAAAGTAAGAATATGTACTAAAAAGCCTAAAAGGCATTTCTTTTTGTCTTGTGTATCATGGTGCACGAGTCCTGCATATGCCTGCAGAGGCTGCCAAAATTCCGAAATCTTTGAGGTGCAATTTTCTGGGTTTCACTCAGGGCATGGGAGATTCACTCTGGGGACAAACATGTCCATTTGGTTTAATATAGTCAATGGTTTTCTTCTGTTTATTGAAGTAACCTTGGCATGCATAGTATGAGTGATCTCCTTTCCTATGTAGTGGAACAAGGGTTGCACTCCAGAGACCCCACTATCTCTGAGGATGAATTAGTCTTCCTTAGAGGTTATGACCAACGAGCAGGTTTAGAGCCTCTTTTGAGTATATTTGATTACCAGGTTACTTGTCCAGACAGAATTAGTCAATGCCTCCACTATACTGCATTGAAGAATTTAATCAGCTGTCTGGATACAACATGCAGGGAAAAAGTTATTCACCTGTATGACTACTCTCCCGGATGGCTCTGCACCTGCGAAAGGGAACACAAGGCTGGGTGTGGTAATAACTGATTGCCATACTAACCTTGATGAGCTTTTTGGGAAATATGACCATCCACTAAGCTCACTGGAAATCTTGATGGATTCCCCGGTTAAGTTGCGGCATGTTATAGCCAATAATGTTTTTCTACTAAAATGCGGGACTGTAGGGACTCCGGTTATGGGCTAGCAGCCAAGCAAACCCTGTTGCTGTTTAGGAAGTTAAACTTAACTCATATGCCTGTTCAGCGACATTGTTTCATTGGCAGTTCTGAGGAATTTGTACAATGGAGTACTGTCCTTCCTAATTGCATGTTTAGTCTGTCCATGCGCTCCCTACAAGACCGGAATACGTGTGAAGCTTTAGTTCAACACGCTGATGCTAAAAGGTTACTTTTGGAGACAGATGCTCCCTATTTAGCAAAAGACCCTACAGAAGTTTATCAGGTTGCTAAAAAAGCATCACAACTTCTGAAAATCCCTTTGGAAGAATTTATATCTAAATGTAACCAAAATGCTTCCAAATTCTTCGGGTTACCTTCTTAAAATTATATTCACCAGTCTCAGTGAATATGACAGACTTTCTATCATCAGGTTACAAAATATAATAATCTTAATTTGGTCACACCCTGTATATATCTTATATTAGTTATATATGGTCTTCATAGTAAATTTTGGCTACACCCTATATATACAGTTGTTATTTTTTTTAGCACTGTATGATGGTCAATGTAAAATAGTGGCACACCCTGTATCTACATAATATATATGTTGGCTATATTTTTCATATATATGGTTTTGGTCCACTTCATGTACATGCCTTTGTTTTGTTGGTGCATTGCAGAAGTTCCTGTACTTCATTAATGGGTAAGTTGAAACCTTGCAGAAGTCCCAGCTTGCATGCTTTTGACACTGCATTGTTTTAACACAAAATTTACAATTCCTTTATTTGTTCACCCCAGTTTGCACACTCTTGGTGAACACGTTTGGGAATTTCCATTCTATTTTTCTAATCAAAAGCCATCTTATTTCAAAATTATGTTATAACATGTTGGGATTTTTCTGGAGGAATGTACTACTGTAATAAAATTCCCTCTTACTACATATCCAAATTCTATATAGTAAACTTACTGTATTTGGTATGATACTGTTAACAAACCTTTATATTTTTTACGGAGTCATCAACATGTAGTAAGTAATTGCTTGTATCATATTTTGTAGTTTAGTTATCCTAGTTACTCAGAGTTCAAACAATGCTAAAACTGAAAATTCCAATTAAAAAATAAATATAATATTTGACAAATTGTATGTAAAAAAAAAGGGGGGTACAAATAATGTACAATCTACAAAAGGGAAAAAATATATATGTACATTACATAAAAAAACAACATAACTATGAAAAAAATAATGTATGTACCATAGAAAGAAAAAAAAAAAGAATTGAATGTAAACAATGAACTGTCACTTAATGTTAATGTATATTTCAGTCTATAAATATTAGTAAACTTTATGACTGTGTAAATTCCAGTAAACATTTTATAAATAGGACTGCCAAACTATTTTAGCCAAAGTTCAGTCTGTAATTTTATTTTTAGTTTATGTCATGTAATTATGTTACTAACCCTTTGATATATACTTGTTTTACTGTAATGGTATTCTCACTTGGCATTGTTTGAACAATAACTATCTATCTACCCAATAATTATTTCCAAATTGCATTATATTTTTTGGTCTGGTTTGTGTTTCTTTCCTTTCCTTCCCTTTGTATTTTTCTTCTAGTAGTACAACCCGTCAAGAGCTTTAGTGTCTAGTGATGTTGGATTTGTGATATAGTCTGCCCCTTTTATCTAGATGTATCAATCCGGCACTCTGTCAGGCTTAAGCTATTAAAAGTGTATTTACTAACTTTTAAAATGAATAATGTCTGTAGTTTCTATACATTTAAACGAGGGATTATCAAAAGTGAAAACTTTCACTTCTTTATTTTTATATGGTTAATTTAAGATTCATGCAGTATTTTTTTCACTCTGAAGATCTGTAAAGAATAAAGTTTATTGTTATTTTTTGTTTCGATAATCCTGTAACAGTTTCTTACTTATTCTTCTTATTTAAAATAAGTATTATTAATGTTCCTTTCTACATTTCATGTTAAATGAATAATTTATTTAGAGGGACGTACATAAATAGTGACTCTTAGTTTTTGAAGGAAAGAGTTTAAATTGTCAAATTATTTTTATCATTATTGAAGCTTTTTGTTAAAGGCATAATGGTTTGCTGTGTTACTTTTTGTAAATTTACAATTTCAAGAGGTTTTCTATGACTTCTTTTCAGTACATTTTTGAACATTCAAATTCCAGTTCTTCTTTGTACTTATTACTTCTATTAAACTTTTTTATGAATTTTTTTATAAGGTTAATCTTAGAGTGACAATGCTAAACATTTCTATTTGTAAATTGTCTAGTCAATTGTTAAATGAGAGCATGCTCAGTTCTTTTTTCAAAGAAGGGGACGAGTGTTACAGTGGCACTCTACCCAAAAGGTCATTCTCACGGTTAGTACTTTTCACTAGTCACTATTTGTACATGTACATGTAGTTTTGCATGCTTTTTTCATGCCTTTTCTGTAAGCTGAACTCTCTCTTCTCTCTTGGACTCCGACGTGTACACACACCCTCTTTCGAGTAGAAGACCGTCAACTGTAGTTGATATTATATCAGGTAAGTGATATTATTGTTTCATTTACTTGGTGCAAATCGTAACACTACCTATAAAGTTTTGTGTTGATATCTCTTATAGTTTCAGAGTTATGTCCCGGGGTAATGTTCAAAGTGTAAAAATGAACAAAGGGCAATTACTCAAAAATAAGGCAAGGCTGTGTTTAGGGTTTTAGTACTGCACTTCTATCCAATGAGATTTATCTACCTACAAAGTTTCATGTTGATATCTCTTATAGTTTAAGAGTTATGTCCCTAACAAAGTTCAAGTATAAAAAACAAAGGGAAATAACTCCAAATAAAACAAGACAGAGTTATGGTTCTTTAGCACTGCACTTTTATCCAATGAGATCTATCTACCTACAAAGTTTCATGTTGATATCTCTCATAGGTTTAGAGTAATGCCCCGGACAATGTTCAAGTATAAAAGTGAACAAAGGGCAAAAACTCCAAAATGAGGAAAGGCAGAGTTACGGTTTTTTAGCACTGCACATCTACTCAATGAGATCTATTTACCTACAAAGTTTCATGTTGATATCTCTTATAGTTTTAGAGTTATTTACCGAACAAATTTCACAAAGTGTAAACATAAACAAAGGGCAATAATTCACAACTTAGGCAAGGCAGAGTTACGGTTCTTGAGCACTGCACATCTTTATTTATTAGATTTATCTATCTACAAAGTTTCATGTTGATTCTTCTTGTTGTTTCAAAGTTATGTCCCCGACAAGAATAGCGGAGGGACAGACGGACGGATGGACAAAACGGCGATTTTATGCTCACCCTTAGATAGCAAATGAAAAACCGCCCGAATTGTTAGGAGAGATCATTGCCACATCTAGATTTTTAGACTAGGCATGCAGGCTTGGTTTTATTTTGGTTTAGGGTTTGTTTATGATAGCTTATTACTTTGAAATTGTGTAATGTGGCACTCTCCATGCTTATCTGTTGGAAGCATCATATTGTTGCTTGATACCATGAAATGCATAGTGAAAGCTAAATTATACCTACTTTTAGCGGAGCTTCAGAGAATAATTCATCAAATAAATACACACACACACACACACACACACACACATATATATATATATATATATATATATATATATATATATATATATATATATATATATATATATATATATATATATATATATACATGTATATATTTAAACGTGATAAATGTTTCTTGTGTAATGTTGAAATTATGGTGGCTGATTTGTGCCATTTGTGTTTTCGCCTCGTGTCCAAAACCTACTCGGGGAGGATCACCCGGTTCAACCGGTTCTTGTCGGAAAACTGTAAAACTAAAACCCGAAACACAGCCTGGCGAAGTTATTCGGTACAGATGCTATGTTTTACGATATCGATACGAAAAGACCAAAAAATAAATGCACGCCTACCGAACATGCTAGGGCATTTTGGGGTGATAGAGAATATCTACGAATTTGGTAGAAATGGTGACTAGGTGTGACAGAAGCGTTAGACTATTCATTCTTGTGCTGAATTTCCACGGTTAACATTCCGACAAAGTTGATTTAACATACTGTTCTGGCCGTAAAGCTAACAAAGTGCAAACGTGGATAGGGAAAAAATCAACGTAGGAATATACGACAAACTGATTGTTAAGCTAACGAACGAAGTCAATGCTTATATGCACCACTGGCAATGTCCACTGAATTCCTACAAAAGGTATCGGGAATATTCGGGATGTTTGGTCTTTTGAAACAAGCTATTCGAAAGGGGTCTGCTAAACGTTCAGTTAATTAATAGAATTCCAGTTGTTATTAAATTGAGGTTTTGAATCAAAATCAAGTATAGTTCGGAGAAATCACAATGGCTATTTTACATTGTCTTTGTTCGTTGTGCATTCAAATAAGGATTCAACGAATAAAAAACATTCCAACTTCATTTTGGTTATTATCCCCCGCCGATGGAATCGGGAGGGGGTATAGTTTTGGCGTTGTCCGTCCGTCCTTCCGTCCGTCCGTCCGAATTTTGTGTCCGGAGTAGTTCTCTGCAACTACTGGCTAGAATTCAACGAAACTTTATGGGAATCATCAATATCAAGAGGAGATGCGCATATCGTCGGCTTGTTCCGGTCCGACCCTTTAACTCTGAGTTATGGCCCTTAATTAGTTATGTAGTATGCATATAGAGTAAAAATCGTTTCCGGAGTAGTTCTCTGCAACTACTGGCTGGAATTCAACGAAACTTTATGGGAATCATCAATACCAGGAGGAAATGCGCATATCGTCGGCTTGTTCCAGTCAGACACTTTAACTCAGAGTTATGGCCCTTGATTAGTTATGCAGTATGCATATGGAGTAAAAATCGTTTCCGCGCTACTTCTCTGCAACTACTGGCTGGAATTCAACGAAACTTTATGGGAACCTTCAATACCAAGAGGAGATGAGCATATCGTCGGCTTGTTCCGGTCAGACACTTTAACTCAGAGTTATGGCCCTTGATTAGTTATGCAATATGCATATGGAATAAAAATCGTTTCCGGAGTAGTTCTCTGCAACTACTGGCTGGAATTCAACGAAATTTTATGGGAATCATCAATACCAAGAGGAAATGCACATATCGTCGGCTTGTTCCAGTCAGACACTTTAACTCAGAGTTATGGCCCTTGATTAGTTATGCAGTATGCATATGGAGTAAAAATCGTTTCCGCGCTACTATTCTGCAACTACTGGCTGGAATTCAACGAAACTTTATGGGAACCTTCAATACCAGGAGGAGATGTGCATATTGTCGGCTAGTTCCGGTCAGACACTTTAACTCAGAGTTATGGCCCTTGATTAGTTATGCAGTATCCATATAGAAAAATATTTGTTTCCTCGCTACTTCTCTGCTACTACTGGCTGTAATTCAATGAAACTTTATGGGATACTAAGAGGAGATGTGCATATAGTCGGCTTGTTCCAGTCAGATACTTATAACTCAAATTTATGGCCCTTGATTAGTTATGTAGTATGCATACATCTCATTGGCATTTCCAGATTTTACTATTTAACACACAGTTATGGCTCTGCTATTGCCCTGAATATTTATCAAGTTCAAAGAATATTACTGTTTATGCCATGATTAATATATAAATAAAGCCTTATGTATTCAGTTGTTGTGTTAATAATAACCAGTACTCGGCGGGGGATATAAATTCAACGAATTTGCTTGTTCAGTTTCAATTCGAAATGATTTTCGGGTAGATGGAACATGGGGGTTACAAACACGTGTCCGATATAAAGAAAATCAAACGTATATTCCTTTCCTAGCTATAATATACATTGTATATATATGAAAAAGGAAAACAGGGTGATCCAAAATATCTGATACTGTTTTGAAGTTGAATAGATAGATCATTCCTGATGTAATAATTAAGTGCTTTATACCATTGTAAAGAGAACTGTCATAGGTTTCTCTTATACGTAATTTTCGGGAAAACGTTGACGTCACGACGTCATAGATGACGTCATCAAATAAAAGCTGTTTTTCAAGATGGCGACGTCAAAACAGAAGGCAGCAGAAGTAGTTAAACTTTATTTTGAGACAAAGTCTCCAATTACTGTTATTCGCATGATGCAGAAAAAATATCTTAACGATAACAGACTCACAAACCTTCAAGTGCATCGGCTCGTTAATAGATTTAGAACAACATACTGGGTCAGTTGAGGATAGCCGACACAACAACAGTGGACGACCAAGATCAAGCCGCAGTTTAGAGAACGTTGCAGAGATCCAGCAAGTGATTCAGGAGACACCACAAAAATCTGTAAGAAAAGTTCTTGGAGACATCACAAATAAGTCTAGTTATGGAAGTGTGCGGCGCTGCGTTTTGATTTGAATTTATTTCCCTATTCATTATCCATTATGCAACATTTGAAAGAAACAGACATAAACAGCAGATTAGAGTTTGCTCGTAGGATGATTGATAATGTGAACACAATTGAAAAGATATGGTTTTCAGACGAATCGCATTTTTATCTCAATGCCGCTGTAAACAAGCAGAACTGTCGAGTATGAAGTAAAGAGAAACCAATATTCTTTTTAGAAAAAGCCTCTTCATGATGACAAGGTGACGGTATGGACAGCGTTGAGGTCGACTGGTGTGATCGGACCATTCTTTTTTGAATCGAAAGGTGAAACAAAAACAATAAATAGTGAGCGATATCTTTCTCTCTTGAAGACAAAATTTCTTCCAGCCCTACGAAGGAAATGTGTCAACATAAATACAATATGGTTTCAGCAACATGAAGCAGCACCACACACTGCGGGACATGTGTTGGAATGGTTGAAAGAAACATTTGGCAGAAAATTTATCTCGTTGAAATCAGACAAAATTTGGCTTCCACACTCACCTGATCTAAGTCCGTTAGATTTCTTTCTATAGGGACACTTAAAAGACAACGTTTACAATCCAAAGCCCGACACCCTTGAGCAGCTAAAGTCAGCCATTTGCAGAAAAATAAGAAAAATTACACCTGCAATGTGTGTTAACGCTATTGAAAATTTTAGAAAGAGACTTGACGTCATAGTAGCACAAAATGGACGTCGCATCGAACATTTGATGTAAATCTTGTTTGGTGAGATTCATTATTATTTTTTATCAAACAAAATGACTTTAATGTTAAATAAAACTTTTAAATCCCTAGTTTAAATATGTGTTTTGATATTTAAAATCGCATGAAGTATGTGAAACATACAAGCCACTGAAATGGTATCAGATATTTTGGATCACCCTTGTATATATATGGAAAAGGAACACATCGATTATAACATCAACATCAAATTGAATTGATTTGGTTTTATTTGAAGACATCTTATTTATTTTTTTAATATACATGGATTAATATGGTTGTTCTCGACTTGAGAACTACTTTGTTTACATTTTAGGTGCTGCTAAGGTTAGATGGCTGGTGTAAAGTTCCTTTTGAAAACCTAAAGTCAGAAATTGATGACCTGAAGAGTAAACATTTAGACCCAGAACAAGAAAAAGAATATCAATGTATTATAGAAAACTGGAAACGAATAGATGAACAATTGGAGTCAAAAATGTTGCAGTACCTTAAACAAAGCATTTTAGGTAATTTTGAATATATTTTTATTGCTTAACCTATTTCTTTATTAGCATTTTATGAACAATGGCTGTTTTCATTGAAAAGCCCCCTGTAACATGTTCAAATTTCTATGAAAATATACTAAAAGGCTTCATTACTATTTGAACATGGCACAAATGTTGACTGAACCATAGCCTTTTTAATGACATAATACTTAATCATAAATGTTCTGTTACCAAGGCAACGAGAAGACATCTCAAAATTGCCAACAATCACTTATTTACGTTGATTTGTAAAAAAAAACTGATATCGAAATGCTACAACTTCTCAATGTATTGATATATAGTCAAAGGTTTTTTTAGCGTTGGTTACACGTTATCTTACGGTCGGTCTTAGGCCAATTTTTAGCCTCTAACAAGACAAAAAATTTTCTGCTCACCTTCTTCAAACCCCCAAGCAGAATGGGGCATATCCCCCACTGGCACCTCCTTGATGTATCTATTTTATAGAAGATGGCGTCGAAAATGTCACTCTTTTTAACACCATTTCTTAAACGAAAACAAGTGTTTTGGATCTAAATAGGGCATTTTCTCACTATTTGAGGCCTCAAAAGAGGGAGGAGGGTGAAAACGTGTGAAAAACGTCTTTATAAAGTAATGGGTTATGTAGACAAAACGCATTATTATCGTGTTAATAAAATGATTTCAAAAATTGTCTAACAATGGGATCAAAATAAGTTTAGAAACATTCACTCACTATAAACTGACTATATAATAATAGGATAGCATTTCTTGATTCCGGTGCAGAATAGATTTATAAAATACTATTTCTATTGTGCCTGGTTCTTCTGTTTTGTGAACTTCCATTTAAGACATTTAGATATTAATCACATATAGGAATCAATCAAATAATCATTGCATTATTAATTGATAGATAGAAACATTACAGGGCGTCAGAATTAGCAAAATTGAAAATGACGCAGACACGGTTTGATTGAGTTTGTTTATGGACAGCAGTGGCAAATGTTATATATCTTCTACGACCCCGAGCATTGATTAAAAGTTGATTGATCATTTAAACTAAACTGAGATGTATTCCTACGACACACTATGAAACCTTGAATGTGACAATTTCCTGAAAAGCTTCAAAAGACATTTTGGCAACACAGTTTGTTTGCTTAAATCTGTTTGTTAAATAATTATATTTCCGATTCAACAAATGAATAATTATAGTTAATGTATCGGTATTATGATAAACATGTAATTTTTTTCTATTTTAAGTAGTGTTGTACACTTAATTATTCTGTGATCTGCTCTAAAGACGGTTGATTTACTTTGCCACTAATTTTCATGAAAAAATCAACTCAACGTTTGTGTTGGACAACGTGCAGTTAGAAGCCAGTATTTAGTATTGATCTTCAATTTTAGAAAATGTACCTGTTTCTTTGATCTGTCCTTAAATAGTTCTTGTAAGCATGTCTTGTAACTGTTTAACCGCTCTATAACGACAATTTGTTCATTATCGCCAATGGCTTTTGTTCCGAACTCACATTGTTTAAACCAGATCATACCAAGTATTTCACAAGTGACTCATTAAAGTCTAGCGATGTTTCTTGGTCATAGCCATATGAACACTTAAAGTGGCGCCAAGAGGCGTTGACGGGTGCTAGAATTAACCACTGCCGCCCATAAAGAGTTTCCATTAAAACAAGCCTGTAGTTATGTAAGACTTGCCGTGCATGAGAACATTAAATGTTTCCGCATTTCACAATTTTCATAATTTGTTTTAGCAAGTAATATGAAAACATGAACATGCTTTATTCAAATCTTTTCTTTTCTTTTTCAGAACGATCCTTTGGTTAGTATTCATATACTAGAAATTATCATATAAAATAGATATAATAGATGTAATTTTTATTTTATAAAAGTATATATACAATATATACAATTATGTCACCAATTGTTATGCGTGAAAGGCATTGGATCTCCATAGATAAGTGTTGAATGCCAACGACAGCTTTCAAAATGTAGATAGATTTATTAAAACATCAGTTCATATCTGATACTTAATTCGAAATGTGCTAAATTTAATTACCTGTGACGTATTGATAAAAGTGTTTTGTTATATGGTCGATGACATTTAACATCTGAAGTAATACATCGTTTTTTACAGGATGCATTGACTTAAGATTACGCCATTCTTTAAAAATTCAATTTATTACATTATTCTGGATTCTGTTGTCAAATACAGTGGTTTATGGTTTACATCTTTGAATTTTAGAGCTATCAAAAGAAACAGTGACAGACGTTATTGCAGACGAATACTTTGTAGAAACAGAACAATTTAATGCTGCAAAAGAAAAGCTTCTACAAAACAGAATAATTGTTCTGAATGGGGCACCAGGAGAAGGAAAAACAACAGTTGCAAAGAAACTTCTTCTTAAAGTGTCAACAAATCAAAGGTATATACAACTGCATTCATATGCAGAATGGGAAACTGTAAACATAGAGGGTGTAGATGCAATTTTAATTGATGATATGTTTGGGGCTGGGTCCTTCAGTAAGGAAGAGTATAGAAAATGGCTTAAATACATTCCAGCTGTTGCAATTGCTGTTAAAAACAAACGCTTGTATGTGATTATCACATCTCGGAAGTATATTCTTTCAGAAGCATTGGAGAAAATGTTTGTCCAAAGCATTTTCTCAGAAGAAAATATTTTCACCCTTTCTTCCGAAAAGCTGAAAGAGTCTGAAAAACAAGATATTTTAGAAAAACATTTTTGTAAAGCATCTGAAGAAAACCATCACATTCGCGAAGCTTGTTTAAAGAAAGAACACTCAGAAACTATTAAAGAGATTGTACAACTGAAATTAGGCGGACCCGAACTAGGCGGCCTGTCTATTGGATTCCCCGAATGCACCAGGCTATTCTCTAGCAGTGTTTCATTGTATGAGAAAGGTATTAAGTTTTACAAAGATCCAATGACATGTGTTAAGTCATACATGTCAGAGCTTCTCGCAGACGATGACACACTGATAGCATTTTTTGTATTATGGGCGCAAGAATCCAAAATCCTTACATCTCTGGAACTCGAATGTCCTATCGATGAAACAGAAGGAAATATAATTGCGCCTATAAGAAAGTTACAATTCCAACCTGAAAAACATATCAGAAAGATACGACGCATTTTACGGCAACATCGCGGCGGATTCATTAACCTTGACGGTAAGAATGAATCTTTTACTTTCAGCCATCGCGTTGTTCAAGATGCTGTTGGACTTGTTACGTATGAAATAAATCCAACAGCTGTAATTGAACATAGTGATTCCTCTTTCATAGAGAATTTTATTCGTGTAGGTGAAGACCATTTTGATTCTGTCCACTCCTGTAATATGGCTCAGCTGAAATTAAACGTTAGTCCAGCAAGGTATTTACAGATAAGCTGTAAATTAGGGTCCTTTATAATCCCACCCGATTCCGAGACATTAAAAGATCCTTCACTTTTTAGACTTGGTGTTTTTGAAGACAAGGAATTCTGTTTAAAATTTCTTGAAGCTTTGAACAGGCTAGGATGTTTGAAAACATTTCTCAATGCTAAAACTAGAAGTTTCCTTTCAGAATTTGCCGAGTTCAAATTTCTCAATAATGTTTCCACTGATATGGGAGTTCTTGCATATTTGGTGTGGATGAAAGAAGACACATGTCCGTTAATAGAAGTTTGTATAAAAACGATGTTGTCTCTTGAACTCACAGCAGAGGAAGAGTTTAGCACTTCTTTACTAATAGCAGTAAAACTCGGGTCGTGTAAGTTGGTTAACTTCCTTATTGAACAGGGTGCTAAAGTGAAACTTAATCATTTGTCACTGGCAATTGTTACAAGTAACAAAGACGTTTTAGAGCAACTTTTAAAAGATACTGACATGTCCTCTAAAAGCAGTATATTGTATAGAGTGTGCAGAGCAGGGTATGTAGAAGTTGTAACAAAAATATTTGATGACGAATATGATATGATACAACTTGATGATGTCGAAAGCAAACGCATAATTGAAAATGCTATTAAAGGAGGACATGCAGATCTCTTAAAGGTTCTGTTACAAAAGCTTACACTGAAGACTAATTTGACATTCGATGTCAGGGGAAATGAATTGCCACTTTATCATTTTGTTGTTTCAAAACAAAAAGATGATTTGCTAGATGTGTTAACTGATGCAGGATTTCAGCCGACAAGTGTTGATATCCATGGAAGAACTCCTTTTCTGTATGCCATATATTCTGGTAAATCACAAATTATGCTAAAGCTTTTTGAGTTATCTGTGAACGCAAATGTACATGATCTCCCAGACTATAAGCAAAACACAGCATTGTATATGGCTATAAAAAAGGTCACAACAAGTTCAGGACCAGAAAGGGACCTTTTTCATGACATCGCTTTAAGGTTATGTCGTTTCAAAGATAATATTCATCTAATTAATAATAATGGAAAAGAAACCGCTCTAGAACTTGCATGCAAAAAGCAATTGGTTGAAATAGCTGATGCAATTTTACAACATGGAGATCCTTTTCATGAACAAGGAACAACTCTTTTCCATCATTTCGTTACAAAAGGCAGTTCGTCGATGCTATCGACACTGCTGAAATGTAACCTTAATCCAAATCAGCATGATGAAAACCATAGAACACCATTTATGTTAGCAAATACTTTAGGCAAAAGATCAATACTAGAAATGCTACAGGAAGATCTAAGAATAAAAAAATATAATGAAGAATTAGGCATAGTGCTAAATACTTTGAAAACAGTTCATATTCCGCTCCGAAAAATCGAAATCAGGTCAGATTCAGAAAACTAGGAGCCGTGAGGTATGTTACTAACCCATATTTATCTGTTCAAAAACAATCCTCAAATGCAAGTAACTAATGATAAGAGACTTGAATCGTTCAAACACAAATTGTTTAAATAAAAAAGAAAAACTAAAATAGAAATTGTGATGAATAACGATTTTAAATGAAGAACATTGACTTTTTAAGAGTAATACTTTAATGTATCATTGCAAAAAACCCAAACAATTTTACAATTCTAACATAATGGTTCCATAACGAGAACTGACACCACGCATCGTTATTCATACTTGCAACTTCTTTTTTCACTATTAAAACATAAAAAATCCAATCATACGAACGGCCATATAAATTATATTTAGTATTTTCTGGACCTGCGTTTTGAATTGTAAAAGACCTTAACACGTATTATCATTTGTACCTTAAAGGGAGAAATGACACCAGAACAACAGAAAAGTTAGTAATATAAAAGTGGATTTAATATCTTATTGATAACATCATACCCCATTTTACGACCACGATATCAAATTTTGATTAATTGATATTTTCCATTGCAACGAAGAAGGAAAACGCGTTTGAAAAGCGACAATCGTGCAGACTTTTGTCTGTTTTGCTCTCTTCATTCCAAAGAATTTTATTCATTTACTGTAGTACAGGAATAACACGAAACTATATAAAATTATCCTTCGCTATTCAGGATAATAACCTATATTGCCTAGGCCTTTGTATATGCACCTTAATTGCATTTGGTGATTTCACATGACAGAGGTTTAACATTTCTGCATATTTGAATAAATCTAGAAGCCAGGAAGATACCAACAAAATTCATGTTTCCAGTTTCACATTTATTTTTAAGTTGAATGATGCCCTCTCACCGCTCTTTGTATTACTTTTAGATAAGCAGCATTAAAAAGCCATCTTTTATCAATAAAAGCCATTGTTTTAAAAAATGTTTTTTAATATTTTGAAAAATTCCCAATTTACAAAATTTTTTAAAAACCCATTTTTTTCCCCCTTTGAAATTTTAAATTTGCATAAAAAATTCTTTTTTTCCAAAAGTTTTTAAAAAAAAGAAATTTTTTAAAATTTTTTTTAATTTTTTTGTTAAAAAAAAGTGTTTAACCAAAAAATAGGTTATTTTAAATTTAAAAGGCATAAAAAAAAAAAAAACGAATTTTTTGGAATTTTCCAATTTTTAAACAGTTTCCTTTTGTTTTTAAAAAATTTAAAGGGGAAATTTAAAAATGAAAAGGTTAATTAGCCAAAGGTTTTTATATTTTCAAACAAAATTTCAAGGGGCAAAAAAAAAAAACCCAAATTTCCCAAAGGGAAAAATTTACAAAAAAAATTTAAAAGGGAAAAAGTTTTTTAAAATTTTTAAATTACCCCGGCGAAAAAATTGTTTAAAAAAACAGAAAATTCAAGTTTTTTTTTTTAAAAAATTTTATAGGTTTAAAAATTTTTTTCCAAAATTTCCTTTTTGGTTTTTGAAATTTAACCCATATTTTCCACCCCGTTTTTACCCCCCCAAGGGAAAAAATTTGGTTTTAAAAAAAATACCCCTTTTTTAAAATTAAAAAAAAAGATTTCAATATCTGTTTCCGGGCCAGGCTTCGAAAATGAAAATATTTCTTTGTTTTCCCCTTTTTTTCAGTTTTCAGAAAATTTGAAATTTGGTAAACCTGGGCTTTAAATGAAGAAAAAAAAAAGGATTGCCAAAATGAAAAATGAAAAAATGAAAAATGCATCCCATGGTTGAAAATTTAAGGGGGGTGTTTTCATTTTTTGAATTACAAGATTGAAATTTTATTACATTAGTTAAAAATTGAATAATTTTTTTTTTTTTTGAAGGGGTGTTAAAATTTATGAATTAAAAAAAGCTATTTTTTATCTTTAAAAATTTAAAAAATTTTCCCCTTTTTGAAAAAAATTTTTTTTTATATTTAAGACTTTTTATTTTTTTTAAAAATTTTTTTAACAAAAACTTTTTTTTTTCCCATTTTTAAAATTTTAGATTTGTTGAAAAAACTAAAACCCCCCAAAAAAGAAAAAAAATTGTTTAACATTTAATTATTTAATTTGTTTTATTATATAAAGATTTTTTTCCCCATTGAAAAAAAAATGTTTAAAATTTTTTCAACCCCACCGGACAGCTTTTTAAAAAATTTGATAGTTGTTTTGTTTTTCAAACCCTTTGGTTTTTAAACTAAGGAAAGGTGGGGCGCTCTTTGTTTTTTGAAAAAATTTTTCCGGGTTTTTAAAAAGGCCCCAAATTAGTAAACTTTTTCCGGTAAGCAGAAATGTCTCTTTTTAAAAGTTTTTTTTAAACAAAAATTTTTAATAGTTTTAAAAATGTTTAAAAAAAAGGGGTTTTTAATAAAACTGGAAAACAGTAGTTGACAAAAAGATCCTGTTAACACAATTTTTTATTAATGGTTTTTTTATCTTTTAATAAAAAAATTTGAATGCCTCAAAATTAAAAAATTTTAATTTAAAAAAAACATTGGTTTAAAAAAAAATTATTTTTAAAGATATAAAGGGAATTTTAAAAACCCCATTTTTAAAAAAGGGAAGTAAAATTAAAGGAAATTTTAATTCTTTTTTAAAAAAGGGGCCCTTAATAAAAAATTTCTTTAAGAAAATAAATTTGATAATTTTAAATTAAATTAAAATTTTAATTCACAAATATTTCAGAAAACAATATCTTAAAAATTTTTCTAATTTTGATATTTGTTTTAAAAACAAAAAAAGGCCTTTTTTAATTTTTTATCCATTTTTAATTACAATTTTTAAAACTTAAAAGTGTTTTTAGCAAAGCCCTCGGGGTTAAAAAACCCAAGAATTCTTTAATTAGCTCAAAAAAGGGGTTAATCTTAACTTTTTTAATAATCCTTCCCCCCCAAAAAAAATTTTAGGAGGGCCCCTTAAGTTTTTTCCCTTCATAAATGGTTGGCCCAAGGGTGAAAGGGGGGAAAGACCCAATGGTCATGCTTTTTGAATAAAAAATTTTTTGAAAAAAAAAAAGGGGAAAAAATTTTCTGCAAAAAATTTTTAAAAGGTTTTCCCTTACCCAAATAACATTAAAAAAAATTCTTGGTTTCCCAATAATGGTCAGGGGCCAAAGAAAAAGGGGGACAAAATGTGGTTTTACCGGAAACCAATTTTTTCCTTTTTAAAGAAAGTCACCCCAATTTTTTTTTAAAATAAAAATCCCAAACCCCCAAATTTTTTAGAAATTTTTTTTAATTTTTGATAATTACAAACTTGGAAAAAATTTAAAGCAATCCCGGTTTTCCCCTTTTACCCATCCGGAGCCCGGGTCGGGTTTTAAAAACCCTCAAATTTTAATTAATATCGGAAATTTTGGTTTGTTTTGGGATTTTTTCCCTTCCCTTTTAAAACCCAAATTAGACTTTTTGGGGTTTAAAATTAGTTTGTTAATGCCCCTAAAATTTTAAACTTTTTTGAAATCAAAAAACCTTTAATTGGAAAAAAAAGGATACCAAAAATTTTTTTAAAATTTTTTGCTATAAACAATTTAAAACCTGAAAATACTTTCTGTTTTGTTTTTTTAATGTAACCCATTTTTAATATAAATGAACCCCTTCAATAACAAGGCTTTTCATAACTTTTCCCCTGTTGTAACCCTCCAAAAATTTTTGTTAATTAAATTTAAAAGTTTTCAAAAATTTTTTAAAATTGGTTCAAAATTTGGGGGTTTATTTTTTTCTTTTGGTTTATGTTTTTGCCAATTTTTCCCAAATTCAATTCCCTGTTTTCAAAATGAAAAATTTTTAAAAAATTTTTGTTTAAAAAAATTAAAGGAAAAAACAATTTGAAAAAGTTTAAACCGGTTAATCAGAAAAATTAAATCACTTGGAAAAAAAATTTCCTTTAAAGAGCAATTTAATTATTTGGCCTTTTTAATTACATTCCCGGGTGAAATTTTAATGAAAAAGGTTTAAATTAAAAAACCCCAATTTTTTTAAACCCGTTTTGTAAAACATTTTCCCCCTTTTTTCCCTCACAAAAAAATATTTAATTATAAAGGGAAGGTTTGAAAAAAACTGCCCATTTTTTAAATTGGAAATTTCAATTGGAAAACGAGAACCTTTTTAAATTTCCCCAATGTTTTTTAAAACATAAAAGGTGAGTTTTTTAAAATCCAAAAAACGTTTTAAAGGGAAAAAAAGGGAAAATTGGAAAAAATGAAATAAGGGGGCTAAATTAAAAAAATTGTAAGTAAGGGAACTTTTTGTAAAGGTCAATTTGTTGCTGCAATTTAAATTTAAAAAAATTTTTTTTGAAATTTTTAATTTTTTTTTAAAAATTTTTGGTATTTTTTCTTTTTTAAAATTAACCCTTTGTTGGAATTTCTCTTCCTTTTTTTGTTGAATCTACCTGAAACCCCCAAAAGAAGTAGCCTTTGCTTTCTTGTTTAAAAATGGAAATTTAAAAACAAAATTCCTTTAACAAATTTACCCAAAATGAAAAAAAACCATTAACCCCATTTTTGGCCAATAAAAAAAAAAATTTGTTTTTTCCAAAAACCCGAACAAAAAAATTGAAATTCTTTTAGGAAAATTTCCCCGGAAGAAAGGTGAAAAACCACCTTTTCTTTAAAAAACCTTTAAAAATTTTGGGTTTGTTTAAGGGGTTTTTTTTTTAAAATTTTTTAAAATTTAAAATTGGGTTGGAGGTTTTAACCAATAAATTTTACAAAAAATTTTCAAAAAATGACCTTTTTTTGTTTTGGCCTTGTTTAAGGTTTTTGGGGGTTTCCCTTTGATTACGTTTTTCCTTTTGTAAAAAAAATTTTCCCCAAAAATTTTTCCCAAGGCAATAAAGATTTAAAAATTATTTTAAATGTGATTGTTCCATTTTTCATTAAAATTGGGAAAATTGTTTGTTTAATGAAGCTTATTAAAAAGTTTTTAACGCAAACAAAATCGAAATTTATTTAAACCCAATTAAAAAAACCCCCCTAGGGCGAGGCCAATCTTTAAAAATTGTTTAAATTTGGAAATTTTTAAAATGCCGCCCTAAAATTTTTCTTTAATTGGGAAAACCATTTGTATTTTTAACTATGTTTGGTCTTATTTATGGGGTTTTCAAAGTTAAAAAATTTTTTAAAAAATTTTGAAAAACCCATAATTAGGTTTCCCCCTTTAAAAATACGTTTTGTTTTTTTTTTTAAAAATTCTTTTGTAATTTTTTTAATTTGAAAGAATTTTTTAAAAATGACTTTTTTATGATTTTTTAAATTTTTGGGACAAAATTCCTTTTTAAAAGGGCAGGGTTTTAAATGGAGGAATATTTTCAATCCTTTTATTTAAAAAGCACCCCCAAATATTAAAACTTATCCCCTTGTTCCCCCTTTAAAGTTTTTGCCCCTTTTTTAAATAAATTTCATTTTGTTTTCAAAATTTGTTTAATTTGAAAAAATTAATTTTGAAATCCCCAAAAAAACCTTAAATTTTATAAAAAAAACATTTTTTCTGTTTTTTTCCCCTCTTTTATAAATAAAAAATAAAAAAATTTTTGGGTAAAACTTAAATAAAAATTTGTTTTGTTTAATTTCCATTTAATCGGGGCAAACCAAAATTTACCCAAATTTTTGGAATTGATCAGCAAAGGGTTGAACCCTTTGAAAATTTTTAAAAAATGAAAATTTTAATTTGAGAAATTTTTGGAATTTAAAAAATTGAATTATGAAAGGGTTGTTTTGGGGGAAGCAAGTTCCCAATTAAATAATTTAAAAATTTTAAAATGAATGATTTTTTAAAAAAATTAAAAACCCAAAGGGGGCCATTATAAAAAGGGGAAAAAAAATTATGGCAAAATTAAAATTTTAAAAAAAAATTGGTTTAAAAAATTTTAAAATTCCATGCCCAAACCCAATGGTTCCTTCAATTTTCCTTTTCCCCCCCAATAGAACAATTTGAACAAAAGAAAATTTTATAAGATCCCGATTTTAATTTTCCGGGGTTAAATCCCAACCAAATTAAACCATTTTTTAAACCCCTTTTAAAATTTGCAAATGTAATTTTTAAGGAAAACCTTTAAATCCCCAAAAACCAATTCCTTTTTTCCCAACCAAAATAAAAATCTCATTTTTCCAAATTTTACTAAAAACCTCACCAATTTATTTTTTAAGGAATTTTGGGAATAATTCAAGGGGAAATTTTTCTTTGAATTTATCGTAACAGAAATTGATTTGAATTTTCCCATACAAAAAATTTTTCAAATGGGAAATTTTAAGTTTTAAATAAAATTTTTTAAGGGGCCCAATTAAAATTGAAATACTTTGTTCCCAAGTTTATTTCCTTTTTTTTTAACAAAAATACTGACAGATTTTGCCCCCGAAAAAAATTTTCCACTGGGAGTATTTTTTTCAAATGTAGTACATGTATTTATTTGGTCTGACGATAATCCGCTCGTAACTGTATCTTTTGTCATGTATAAAATCTTTCTGATTGCATATACTGACCAATCAGAGGATTATTTTGTACGTCAAATTTAATTTCGACGACCTATAAAGAACTGAATTTCTTATTTACAAAATTGACTCTACACTCATGATTAATTATACATAATATGAAATGATGTCTAAGATATGTTACACCGGAAAGAGGCTGAAATGGCAGTCTGTTTGATTACGTCTGCAATGTTATTTTGTTGTTTTCTTCTGAGGGATCTCCCCTCTCCTAGATTTTATATATTTTTTAAAATATTTTTTATATATTTACATGAACAAAAAAACCTATTCTTAAATCAAAATCATAACATTTTAATCAACATCTTGGATAATACATAATCTTTTTAAAATTAACAGGTTTTCATAATGGCCTGGCTCATTGCCATGTTGAATGGCAATATGAATATTTATGATGCCCAATGACAAGACCATTATGAGAACTCTTAATAATTGACAAATTTATCAATTAACATTACAGTATTAACAAAATCACAATAACACTTTTACAATATCTCAATTTCCAATAACTACCTCCCGTCAAGACAGTATATGACTACCTATGGTAACATGTCTCGTGTCACAATAAAAACGGTGGCTGATTTATGCCATGTAGTTTCTTCGTCCTGTCGTTTGAAACTGTTGAAAGGAGCGACAAAAGGGGAAAAAATCAAATAATGAAAAAAAAATTTTGAATTCTCGGTTTTTTTTAAAAAGTCTTTTTTTTCTTTTTTTACCCTTACTTCGTGTCAAATTTTCCCTACAAAAAGTGACCTCACGAAAAAAAGCTAAAAAAAATGAAAGGGCCGGCCGAAAAAAAGATTTTAAAAGTTTAAATTTTGCAAACTCGAAAATTTAAAAATTAACCCAAATTTAAAAGGCCCCCAAAGCTTTCCCGGAAAAGGGGGAAATTTAAATTTTAAAAAGGAAAAAAACACTTTTATTTATTTAAAACAAAAATTTGTTTTAAAAGAAATTTTATGTTCCTTAAAACCCAAAAAAATTCCTTTTAAAATTTATAGGAACCCGGGGGTCTGCTGGTACCAAAAAAAGACCCCGTTTTCAAAAATAATGTCTTTAATAACCTTCCCAAAAAAACACAAACGTAAAGGGCCCCAAATGGGCGTGCCTATTTGTAATTTTTTAAAAGTTTTAAAAAGATGTTGACCAAAATTTAACTCCATTTTAAAATTTAAAAATATTAAAGGGTGAAAAGTAAAATTTTTTCATTCATGAATTACACAAAATTTATGGTTTTTGTAAAACGTGCCCCTTAAAAAAAAACAAAAGTAAAAACAAAGATTTTGGGGAAAAGTTTTGGTCTATGCCCCTTTTTTTCGGGGTTTCTCAAAGCTATCTTTTATCCAATTTTTACTGTGAAACTGAAACCCCGCATTTAAATTTATTAAAATTGGAAAAATATAAAGTCCCCATCTGTCCCGGGATAATTAAAATTTTTTTAAAAATATTTTTAACCAGATATGTTTTTAAACCCAATTTTTTTTTTGAATTCTTTTTTTAGGGATTAGGTATAAAGGGGGTTTTCAGGGAAGTTTATTCTGGTGTTAAAAAACTCGACTTTATATTTTGAAACCACTTTCTTGATGATGACTTTGAATTGAAATGCTAAATTACACCATCTGAAAAATTCAATGCAACCGTTTTTAATGTTAATAACACCCTTTGTGAGATTTTGTAAGAAGTGGGAAGGGAAAGATAACATAAAGCAGCCAGCGGAGAATACTTGTGGCATTTGAAAGAAGCAGCATTATGGAGAGATACCGGCTACATGGATGCATGTCGGATGTCAGCAAATGGTCAAAACACCAGGTCAGGATCGATGTTTGGTCGTTCAGGCACGTCGTGAAAGGATTCGGCAGCAACTTCACTTCGAAATGACCTTGCTAACGCTGTGGTGGTTGTTTCCACGCAGACGGTACATGGAAGGCTGCATAAACGTTATTTGCGGTCGAGATGACCTTGCATACGTATTCCCTTCACGCGTCGACATCGCCAGGCCAATTTGGAATGGACCATGAGCATACATGGTGGACCATGCAACAAGTTCTGTTCAATGATGAGTCCTGTTTTCTGCCTAGACCTCAAAGACAGACGTACTAGAGTCTGGAGAAGACGAGGTGAACGGTTTCAGGCTGCAAATATTGCTGATCATGACCGCTACGGAGGTGGATCAGTGATAGTGTGGAGAGGCATCAGCTGGGATGGACGAACGACCTGGTTGAGCTAAATAGAGGCACATTGACAGGTGAGCGATCTAGTAGACGATAATGCTCGCCCTCATGGAACAGGGTGGACAAGGACTACTTAGAAAGAGAGTCTATTGAGCGCCTGGACTGGTCATCCCGCTTACCTGACTTTTATCCAGTTGAACACATGTGGAATGAGCCGCAGGTTAGATTTCGAACTCGCCAGCTGCAACCCAGTACCTTACAGGATCTTTGAGCCATAATGGTCCAAGAATTGGTAGCCATACCCATAAGAACGATTAACAACCTAATAGGGAGTATGAGAAGGCGCTGTCAAGCTGTCATTGACAAACATGGGTCAGACAGACTGTATTAAGAATAATAATTATAATAATAACAACTCATTTATAGGGTTAAATTCGTCCTTCCGCTGAATTGATAAAACAGTAAATCAACATTTAAAACTTTTCACACGGCATTAATAAAAGTATCCTAAAATACATATACACTCAAACATATGGTGCTTAGCAAAAGTTGAGAAGTATATATAGATATTGAGCGTCGACTTTCACGATCCTCCATCCACTGTCTTATATCACCGAATTTCCGATTTTATAAATAACGTCATCATATGATTGTTTTTAAATAAATCTTTTTATTGAAAATAAGCTAATTTATGCATTGCATCTGCTTGGTTATTTCTTTTACAATATTTATTTTTTAAACCTTTTAACTTTGAAAGTGCAATCTTTAATTACCCTATTTGATTCTCCTTTAGATAAATAACCTTTTTAGACTTGTTGAAACATGCATTTAATGTTAATTTCAATCTTAAATATATATTGATTTGAAGACCATATATATATATCTTCTATAAAATAATCTCTCAGAAAAAAACAATAAAGTCAATAAATCTAAGTCTAAAAGCGACATTAAGACTACATTTTCTTAAGAAAAAACAATTCTATATAGTGTCAAAATGAATATATAGGCGATTTATTCTTCGACGTACATATCTAAAAATGATAAGATAGGAAGCGCTCGCATTACACAATTTTCCGTCAACAACAATAACAAGTGTCGACATAGGAAGCACGAGTAATGAACGAGAGGTAAGAAAATAGCTGTAGTGTTTCTTTCGCAGAAATATCCTTGGTTGCATATGTTTATTCACGGTAAAATAGGTATTCGATTGAAAATTGGTGGACAAATCATTTTGTTCTGTCGGCAAGCATTTGCAAATACAGAAAAAACAGTATTATTTACAATGTTACATGTAATTTGAGTGTTCATTTACAATTTTCGCTGCTTACGGTGCACGCACGAAGTCAATCGACCGCCCTACGTATTCAAATATAGAGAGTGGACAGGTAAATTAGAGATACTGTGGGGTTTCCCGACCGTTTTATCTTATTTTCGGCTACAAAGTCCTTTTTCTTCCATAATTCCTTTGTTTGACATTGATATGAACCGATTTACATATTAAGCATAAGAAACATTTCAACGTAAGGAAAGCTTTATGTCGCTTTAAGCATATTCCAAATTTCATTTAAAACCATTTGTTTGATAAACAACCTTTCACTCTGTTAGTTCCTTTGCAACACATTGTTAATATTATCCGACACTTTAGAGCAAAGATCACGGGAAGCTTGATACATAGTATTATATGGTCTCTGGTCATTATAATTGCTGCATTTGGAAGCAAGCTTTAGGATTATTTCGGAAATCATTTGATTTAGGACAATCACAACCAATTTTGTTCTCTGACATTTAACGTCCACATTCTTTTCTGACTAAATTTGGAAACTTTCTATGAAAAACAGGTTCAATGTTTCTAATTAATCATTACAAAATAGAGTTATGAATAGAATTTTTCACACAATTTTGTTATGTTCATGTTCGATTTAGTCATATTTCGTTTTTCCTTTTGTTTTTGGAGATATCGTGCCTTTAATACTAATATTACCTAATGAACAAGGTCTTTTCGTAAATAATTTTACTTCTTCGGCTACTCATCTAAATATTATGCTTAGAGATACAATAATTGTTTTTAACTCGTTTATTTTCCTTTTATCTTGGTAACCTTTTAAATTAAATTATTTTATATGCATCTTCAATGTCATCGAATAATGTTTTTTCGACCTGCATTTTTAATAGAATTCGGAATATTTGTTCATTAACCTCCTTTTCAGAAGTATTGCTTACGTTTTCCGGTTTGAACATTTGTTATGTAAACGTTTGTGTTTTGATAACTTTTAAAGATTGCTTTCTTATGTTCAATTTTAAGTTTGTTTAAGTCGTAACAACTGATTTGAGTGTTTCTACAACTGCTACAAATATAAGAATAGCAGGGTCAAGTGCCAGCGCAACAGAGCAGTCCATAATATCCGATATTATATGCATTCCGGTATTTATGCTACAACAAAACTTACAACATTTCTTGTAAGCTGTGCAAGTTTAGTAAGATGATTAATTGATCTTATGATTGAATAGAGTTTTGCTATTTATTTTAATATTTCTTTATATTTGTTTGAGATCCGTAAATAAAATCAAGGTTTTGAATCTATCAGAATATCTTTTCCATTTAATTACTAATATTTATGTTCTCTAGGTAAAAGTAATTGTTCTTTTATTTAAAAGAACTTTGAACTATCACATTATTTAAATCTATTAAATTAAATGTTATGGGATTAATACTGTTAAAACCGTTCATAATAAACATTTTTTCTGCCCAATTCTTTTTCAGAATGTCTTTTCACTTTACTTAAATGGACCAATTTTAAGTTCAGTAGATTTAATTTTCCGAATAGGTTACAAAAATAAACTGAACCTTTGTTTTCAAATTACTTCCTGGTTAAGGATTCATTTTATTACTTTAATGTTTTGTATTGATACATTGTAATAAATTATTATATTTTTAATATATATCATTGATATAATTATCAGTATTATTTGCTGTGAAATAATTCCAGATTAATACGTTTGTGTTCTATTATTACAGCCTTACCGTCGCTGAATGTATGACACATTTTGATATTGTTTATCTTATTATAAAAATTGTTCCGTTCATCGTTCATCCACCCATAAATTCTGCAGACTTCTTCCTTCAGAAATTATTTTATCATAATCTTAAGTAACAGAGTCACCGTTTAATTCATCAAAGGATCTACACAATTGTATTTGATAAGAATATCAATAACAGTCAATAATATTTTAAACGTTTATTCTCCTTGAAAAAGCTTGCATATCAATAAAGTCGACAGACTATTAGTTATCAATATCATTAGTTTTTTTTCTCCGCTTTGAAAATTCCGTTTAATTGTGTGTGTTTTTAATTCTTCTGCTTATTTATCTCCTCATCTTATATCTAGTGTTTTGTTTTGCGTTTTATTTTGATATTTGACATAGATCAACTTTATATTTAATATTTAATGCTCGCCAGACGATAAGATTTTTATCCATTTTTTCCTGAGATAGAATATCATTTTAATTTGTTTTAAAATGAGATAACATCTGCTTATCGAAATTATGCTTGCTCGAGTAAGAATTATAACAATAGTCATGATTTAGACATATCTCATCTAAATCGTTCACAGACGGATCGTTATCTAATGCACTACCAGGTCCGCAATATTTAAAGCAAGGTTAAATCGGTAACATTTTTGTGAATATCAAATCCACTCCCTGTACTTTTAACAATATTAGATTTTTCGAACGAGCACAAGTAGCTTTAAAAAATTACTTCCACTTTGGTTGTAACAATTTAAGAATTAAAAAATTTCTGAAAATTTTCTTTTTTTAAACTGTATATTTTATTTAATTTCATTACAAAATAATTATTAAAAAAAAAGTTATTTTAAATACAATATTGTATAAATTTAAGTTACATTTGATTTCTAAAGGACATTTTTCAGGTATTTTACGTTTGATCAATACTATATTTTAATGTCAGATAATATTACTACGGAACACTAAAATAGCTTTCAGTGTTTAAAACGTTATTATTTTCATTCTGGAAACAATTTTTCTAATCTTTTAAAAGAGATGTTTTGATGTCTTTGAAGTGGTCTAGGTTATAAAATTGGTTAAATCGGTCTATTGCTAAATAATTGGAATCACTGGTCGTGATGTCGCAGAGCCGTTGTAATATATACTTTTGCTAGAAAGAAATAATTTACGTCAAAGAAATTACTTTTTCGTAGTTTCGTGTTTTCTTCTATTGCCTCGCGGAGAATAAAATACGACATGACACAAATCATCAGCCATAACGAAAGCAGAGCAATATTGTATAAACCCAAAGCCTACCCTTGACAGTATTTGTAAATCATATTTAAAAACTTTTGTTTTAGGTTGAAAAGAAATCTCTTATCAGGGTGACAATCAGTTAACGAAACACTAGATCAATATAAACTTGAAATTTGAGAATTGTATAATCTTAGTTTATTTTGCAATATTATACATTGTATTCTATTATTCAAAATCTTAACAGTTAGCGGTGTTCTAATATGAATATTCTCGTCCTTATTGATTTACATTGAGATAGATTTATTCACGCATTGACAGTGACAATGACATGCATTGAAATAAAAATTAAAGGATTAGAATTGACAAAACGAGAAGGTAAAATATATTTTTCAAAAGCATTTGTATACTGAATAATAATAATAAAATCAAATTGATGTGTGTGTGTGTGTGTGTGTTTATGCGCATGCGTGCGTGCATATTTTATATTTAATGATATTCCATCTACCTGTTAAGTCATTAAATGCAGCTTTCACTGCCGAGTTAAGACCCCGACTTGTCACCAGTAAGCCTTTTTAAAGGGTTAATTTTGAAACACTGAGTGGTATGGTGGCTGATTTGTGCCATACCTGTTTTTGCTCCGCGAGCTCGCCAAGCGAAAAGTTGAAAATTACAAGTTAAAATGGCTTGGCGCCATAATAAATAAAACTTCGTCCCGCGAGGGCGCGGAGAGAGATTTAAGAAAAGACGGCGGGGTCGAGGGACGAAAACACGCTCATTAGCGAGGACGCGGGGCAAACTTTAATAAATAAACTTCACCGCACGGCCCCGCTTATAAGCGAGATTTCGTTCCGCGACCACGCCAAGGGAAAAGTCGAGAATAAACAAGTTAAAATGGCGGGGACGCGGAGCAAAAACACGCTAATTACAGAGGGCGCGGGGCGAAGTTTAATATATAAAACTTCGCCCCGCGGGGGCGCGGACCGAGATTTAAGAAACTAAACGGCGGGTCGCGGGACGAAAACACGCTTTTTAAAATGGGCACGGGGCGAAGTTAAATTAATAAAACTTCGCCGTGAAGCCCCACTAATAAGCGTGTTTTCGTACCGCGACCCCACCACGTGAAAGTCGAAAATTAAAACGTTAAATTGGCGGGGGCGCGGAGCGTAAACACGCTAATAAGCGCCCCCGCTAAGATTTGTGTTTTCGCTCCGCGCCCCAGCCAATTTAACTTATTTTTTTTATTAAACTTCAACCCGCGTCCCCAATAATTAGATTGATTTCGCTCCGCGCCACCGACATTTTAACCTGTTAATTTTCTTCAAATTTATATGAGCAAACTTGATAAAAGACAACCCAAGAATGCTACAGACGAAGTTTTGTGATCCATTAGTTCTGTAGAAGAAGATGTCTAAAGGTTTTCCTATTTCTAACTCTGTTGACGCCTAAAAGGGGCCAATTGAAATGACATTAGCAAATTTTAGTGTAGTGTGACTGTCAAAAGGATGCTACAGACCAAATTTGAGGTCAATCTGCCCAGCGTATTCAGAGGAGAAGACGATTGTTGACGCATGACGCCGGAGCACCCCCTTTGACACTAATAGCTCACCTTGAACCTTTGGTTCTGGTGAGCTGATTACTACTATTAATGATAATAAAATGCTATGTTTATAAAAATATTTCATTTTTACCTCCCTTTTATTTACATCATCATTACTCACGCAGACATCCATCTTATACTTTGTAGAATGTATTAATCTACATTTATAAGGCAAGCAAAGTGATGCTACATTCTAAATATCGCTGCTCTTAATTGTGTGAGACATCCCGTCCCCATCCCTTGGTATATCCATTTTTTATAAATCAGTGAAATGATTTTGGTAAATTTTGCAGGGTTTCTTTAGGTAATGATACAATGCCAAATAACTATTAACATCTGGGCATTATAGTTTTTAAGAATGCATATATAAAACTATTTTCATATCTTAGTAACCCCTCAGGCAGAGCCAATATTGATCTCAACTTCTGTTCATGTCAACAAGACAATGACTCATGGAAAACATTTAAGTTTTAGCATCAAATAACATAACATTATTCATAATATCTTGGGCATATAAAAATGTTTTCTAATTTACTCCGTAAAACCTGTATAATTCAGTCTTTAAAAAAGCAATGGTCATGGGATAAATTTTCTGCAATATCTTATTTTGGTATGTCTTCGTTTGACCATATATTATATTGTAATGACTAATAAAAATTTTAATTTCTATCTATCGGTTCAAAATATACAGATCGGACATTTAATTTTGGACTTGATTAAAATAACTTTGACCTTGACATATGAAAGGCCAAAGCTGCGCTCTGCATATTTTCTCATTATGTATAATGTTTCTGCTAAGCATTTTCAATTTCCTCCACCGGTTCAAAGATACAGACCGGTCACGAAAAGTGCTTAAACAAATGGATGAACAATCAGGTGCCTAACAACAACGCTTATCTTTTTCGGCGAATAAAAAAGGCTACCAGCGGTTAAGAGCCTGATATGATGGCTGGCATGGCTTTATATCAGAAGTAAAGGCTAATCACGTATAACAGGTTAATATTTAAAACTAGAAAGTATTTGGTTAACACAAATGCCCCTATCCAAGATTATTGTCAATTGAATGGTTTACTTAAGGAAGTCGACAACATTTATGTAAATTTGTTATAATTTATGCTCTGAGGGATCACACTTTATGCAGATTTATATACTTCATAACAACGACTGCCAAGTGATGTGTGACAGCTGTAAAAAGTTGCCCGTACTTCACTTGAATGTTTTTATGTTTTTCTGGTCCTTTGGAATAATTGATTTCAGCAATATTAAGTGTTGAAAATTGTTGAAAAGTGTTGAGTACCGCTCAAGCAGGTGCTATGGGGTGTGAGCGATGTGGCACTTTTCGTCATGTACACACTCAATAACTAAAAATTGAATCTTCAATTTTCATTTTATTTCGTTTTAAGTATGCTTTTGAGGGATTATACCTTTTACCAATTTTACCCAGTTACTTAAATATTGACATATATAAACAAATATAGCCATGTTTGGAAACATGTTGAAGATATTGAAAAACTTAAAACCTTTTTAAAAATCGCAAAAAAGTCGGACATTCGGCATAGCAGATCTTTACTGATATGGGGGAATGTTTTTGTAGGTAGATACAAAGAATAAAAGGAGCACAAAAGAGGCTCCTTAAATGCATATTCCCCTTTGTTGGTACAATTGTACACATTCGGCGTCGAAGTGCAGCAGTGTTACAAGTTGGTATTACCGAGATTTTAAACTAAAAAAGCTAAACAAATATTATCTGAAACAACGGTATGTTTCAGGATAAAGGCATGTTCATAATATTGTAAAAAATGCTCCATAACATGCTCGTACAATTGAGTTTGTGAAAAAATTTGAAGTCGGAGAAGGTTTCCTCATCTCTCACCCACCATAGATTCCAGATCTAACCACATGTAACTTTATTTCTCTCACAAAACTAACAAAGCGCTTATCGATACAAGTTCCGACACAACCTTACCTTAGCCATAGTTCAGTGCCTCAGAGAACTGCACTCCATAAATGAATTCGCTTATTCAAATCTTCAAGATAATTTTTCTTTTTGACTTGAATGTTTTTGAGATATCTACATACAATACATTTTACATATCTTGTTACTCTCGTATATGTGTTTCACAACATTTTATAATTAAAAATTTATATATCTGTTAAATAACTAAATAAGTTTATTCATGAAAAATGTTCTTTATTAATTCATTATCTCTTATTGAAATGGGTGTTTGATACTTTGATACTTTATCACATTCAATTTTACAATCGTTAACCGTACGAGTACATTAAATTTCATTTTCAAAACAGATATCTAAGATTTCTTCTATGTTTACGTCAAGGAATCCAAAAAAAAAAAAAAAATTACTACTTCGTGATTCTAATGAATATGCAACAATACTCGTATATTTGTTTTAGAAGGAAATATTCACTTTAAATATATAGTTATTATTTTAATTTTATTCTAAGGTGATAATGATGACGAACGACGGCGATACTGTTAAGATAATTATTGTTGTTACCAATTTGTTGTTATTTCAGAAAAATACCGCACTCGACAAAATGTCGAAAACTGAGAACTGTTATTACAAGTTTCAGCTCAGATACCTTGTAAAAGAGTGTGCACAGCAAACATTTCGGCTCCTCATACAACAAAGCATACAGAAATCGAAAACCAATTTATCAAGTTTTCTCCAAGAACTTGAAAATAAGGTAACAGTATCATGCTTACATACAGAACATGTGATAACTGACGAGGACTTCGAGCTTATGTATCCTAAAAACGGACAACCTTCATTAGAAAATGCTGGCTTCACATTTCTATACATCTTAATGATTTCTTTTTTTTGCGACATACCTGGCTATGACCGCATTTGGGATAAAGGATCAAAGCCTGAGCCAAATGATTTATCTAGAGCGGCAAATATCGTTAGACTACGAGACCATATATTAAAGGTAAAAATAAACGACTTTATGAATGCATTGATGATTTAGATCATAAATAGAACGTAAATAAGAGAACAATTTCACAGCTTTAATTATACGATAACAATATGACTAAAAGCATTGGTTTTGCAAATATATGACTAACATATTTAATAGTTATTGGGTTGTTAAATCAATCTGTCACATTGCTTTTATTCTTCTTTTGGCATGATTAGTTGGAAGAAAATGAATTAACAAAAGATATCTTCGAAGAAAAGTGCAATGAATTGCATCAGGTAAGATCATATATAAGATGTTTTCAAAAAGTTTCGAAAATGCAATCTCCTTGTTGACATTTAAGAATTAATATTGAATATTGCAATGTATAATTCAGTTTATTTACATTTAATTTTATTAAAGTATCAACACGTTAAATGATTTCGAATCGTACCTTTGTTAGCAGTTATTACTTTTTTTTTAATCCGATAAATCAGTTTGGTTTTGGTCAGTGCATTGTTACGTCAAGTTAAGAAAAGATTATTTAAATAATTATAACCCGCAATTATTGTCTAAGCTAAATGTTATCCGTGTTAAAATGCAGTTGGATTTTAATCTTATACTGACTATCTGTTCTCTTTATTCCCATGATGTTAAGATATTCACACATTTTGGAACAGAAGACGTGTTCAAAGAAGTATCTGATCCATTCAAAATTGTTTCTTTTGATGAAGAAACAGAAAACACATTACATGAAGAATTCAGAAAATGGGAGGAAACGCAACAATATTTGGAAACAGGTTTGACATTTTACACAAGTTCTATTAATATTAGTTGGTATTTTAATTGATGCGTTTAATGTGTTTTATGTATAAGGTGTATTTTATCAATAAGCTCTATGTTTTTCAGGTTTAGACTTACACATTTACGAGTCAAAAACCCGAAGATTTAGACTATATTCTCTCCTTGTTGATGGCGGAACTAGAGTATTCAAACACATTTTTGATGACAAAATTCCTCCTGCAGATCTGCAAACTGTTCTTTCAAATCCTACAACAAAGGGAAAATTGTTATACCTTAGGACGAAAAAGGTTTTGATCGATTCACAGGAACAACTGTTGTATCCAAGCCAGGGATCTCCACAGTCAACGACATTTGATATTACACTCCTAGCAATTCTGCTCCGAAATATATGTGGCTTTAATCAATGTGACAAACGTTGGGATGATAAAAATCCTGTGGCTGCTGACATTTCAACAATAGCCGATATTGTAAGAATTCGTGAAGCCCGAAATGAGGTAATGCAATTTCTGTATTTAAATCTTATATACACTAAGTTAAAGCGACAAAATAACATATCACAATACAGAATTAAATTTCTTATGCACTTCTATGGAATTATAAATATCTATTCAGCTTAGGAATTATTGCTTGTATTATTTTTCAACCCGACTGGACTGAAACTAAACTCTCTGCTAGCTTAAATGCCTGTCAGTCGATGAAACTTCTGCAATGTGTAATAGCTGTAAGAAACAAGATATTGCATTTGTGTAAAATGCTATGCCACTGCATTAATACAACACTGAATAGTAATGTATGAACATATTTTTTGTTTCTATACAAATGGAGATTGCCATAATGCATAGATCACTGACCTATCTAATTCTTATTATTTGATTAGTTGTTAAATCTATTGTTATTCAAATTAAAGATCAGAGTAGGAATCTTTCAATGTAGTTGAGTCTAGTTGAATTTGGTGGTGAAGGTCATATTTCACATGGCCAAAATTCTATGACTGTACATCAAAGGACAACACAGTAAGACACTTGGTCAAAATATAGGACAGCTGATATCAAAGTTCACTTTACATCTTAATATGTGCAAATGGTTAAAATTTCATAGCTGTACATTAAAGGACAAAAAAGTAGGTCACATCATCAAAATCTAGGTCCCGTGACATCAAAGTTAAATTTTACAAATAACTAGAAATGTGTCCATAGGACACGGTTGTCCCCACCGCGCCACTCTTCTGTCAATAAATCTACATGCAAACCCAAAGGTGCATAAGTACACATGCTGACCAAAATTCTTGTAAAATTTCAGACCTAAGTCCAGGGAAATAACTCTTAAAATACTAAAATTATCCAGAAGAAAATAAAAATAAAGGTGCACAATTACACATGCTGATCAACATTCCTGTTAAGTTTCATGACTCTATGTCAAATACTTTTTGAGTTACATGCGACACAAGTTGAACATTGCAAAATTTTACTAAGTCAAGGGCACTAACTCTGAAAATAATTAAAATATCCAGGCGAAAATACCCAGGTGCACAACTACACATGCTGATCAACATTCCTGTAAAGTTTCATGACTCTAGCTTAAATACTTGTTGTGTTACGTGCGACACAAAAGAGAACGGATGGACGGACGGAAGGACGGATGGAAGGACGGACGGACAAGGGTAAATCTAAATGCCCGCCACTAAAGTGGGGGGCACAAAAATGTGCACATAGTCCAAATTTCATGGATGTACATCAAAGGACAAGAAAGTAGGTCACTGTCCCCTAAGGCAAGGCAAAATTTTGACCCAAGGGTTTAATTCAAACAATCTTGATACAGGTCCACCAAACAACATTTTATGTCAAATATCTAAATTGAGGCTTTCTCCTATTCAGATAACATTTGATTAAGTTTCTGTTTTTACTATGTGTACATAAGATAATCTATGCCCCCGGGCAGGGCAAATTTTGACACAGGGGCAAAATTTGAACAACTTTGGTAGAGGACCTATAAATGATATTATAAAGCAAACATCAAAGCTCTAAGTCTTGTACCTTTAGACAATAAGATCTTTTAATTTTTTTGCTATATATACATAGTGAAAATCAATGATCACCGGGGTGGGGCCAATTTTGACCACAGGGCTATAATGTGAACAATCATGCGAGAGGTTCACTACGCAATGTTTCATGCAAATTATCTTAACTTTAGTCTTTGTCAATTTAAAGAAGATGATTTTTTAAGTTTTTACTATATACATATAAGGAAAGCTATCGCCTCTGGGGCAGGGCAATTTTAACACTAGAGGCTTTATTTAAACAACTTTGATAGAAGACCAAAAGATGATATTATATACAAAATACCAAAGCTCTCAGCCTTGTACCGTCAGGCAAAAAAAAAGGTTTTAAATTTTTTGCATATGTACATTATAAGTGACTGAAAATCAGTGATCCCCGCGGCGGGGCCAATTTTGACCACAGGGCTATAATTTGAACAATCATACGAGAGGTTCACTACGCAATGTTTCATGAAAATTATCTAGCCTCTAGCCTTTGTCAATTTAGAGAAGATGTTTTTTAAAGTTTTTACTATATACATATAAGAAAATCCTATGACCCACGGGGCGGGGCTAATTTTGACATTAGACGCAAAATTTGAACAACTTTGGTAGAGTACCTATAGATGATATCATAAAACAAATATCAAAGCTCAAAGCCTTGTACCTTAAGACAATAAGATTTTTATTTTTTTACTATATGTAAATAGTGAAAATCAATGACCCCGGGGCGGAGCAAATTTTGATCACAGGGCTATAATTGTACAATCTTGGTAAAAGTTCACTACATAATGTTTCATGCAAAATCTCTAATCTCTAGCCTTTGTCAATTTAGAGAAGATGATGTTTTAAGTTTTCACTATATACATAAAGGGAAAACCTATGAACCCCGGGGCGGGGCTAATTTTGACGCTAGAGGCAACATTTGAACACATTTTGTAGAGTATCTATAGATGATATAATATACCAATTATCAAAGCTTTAAGCCTTGTACATTCAGACAAGAAGGTATTTTAGTGATTACTATAATTATGTACATATAGAAAAAATCAATGACACCCGGGGCGGGGCCAATTTTGACCCAGGGCTATAATTTAAAAATCTTGAAAGAGGCCTACCAGACAATGCCTTATGCAAAATATATTTGCTCTAGGCCTTGTGGGTTTTTAGAAAAATATTTTTTTAATTTATTCTTATAATTCCTTTTTTTGCCATGACAACCAGATTTCTGTATGGAATGAAATCCTTTGAACAACTTTGAAAGACTTTTACCCATGGATAAATCCTGCCAAGTTTGGTTGAAATTGGACAAGTGGTTTTTCACAAGAAGTTTGTTTAAATTCTCTATATAATCTATATAAAACACACATACATACATACAAACACACATATGAATCGCTATATGCCACCGCATCACAGACGCTGCGCTGGCATAAAAAGAGGTTATTTGTAAAATATTTAAGTTATCTTTGAATAGCTTTAAAGACTTTTGGTAAATCATATCCAGGAAAAATCTTGGTCTTTCCTGTAAAAAGCCTGATAATATAAGGATAGTGTTCGACACATAGCATTTTCTATATCCAGCAATTGCTTTTTTATTTTAATCCATCATGATACAAAGATGCTTAACGTCTGTCAGTTAGAGATGACTACAACACCAGCAACTGCATCTGTTAAATTTGGATGTACTTGTATAATCTTTTGGTTCCAGATCTCAAATTGGCCGTGAATAGTTTCCTATATGTCTTAAGAAACCAGCAACAAAAACAACATAAAAAACAATGTTTGTTCTAAATTTTCTAATAAGATAGACATGCAGTCATCTTGAACACTTCCGGGACTGGATGAAATATTTGCGATTTTATATGCTGTAAAAGTTTTAATGAAGCTAGAAGCTAGATTGACTTAAATTAACATTTGTAACAGATCTAGAAACCGAAGACCTATCGGCCAAAGTGATGCTCTCAAAAATAACCGGCGTTAAATTGGTTTCGTTGTTGTAAAACTCAGGGTTTCAAAGATATTGGTTGAAAAGCCAAACAGATAAGACATATTTATTTTTAAAAAAGGTATATAAGCATTATTATCATTAAGAAAACCTTCATGCATGACACATGCCAAAATGTATCAAAATATAAGTAGTCATGAAATATAGTTAAATTCAATTATGCTAAAAAGTACTATTTTATAGCAAGTTTAAAATCAGGCAGATTTTTAATATGAGTAATACTGGCTTGTAAATTGTTCCTCAGTGAATAGCTTACGAACAAAAATGATTTTAATCCAATACCTTTTTACAAAGTCGTGTGTTATAACAATAGAGAGCATATTGCGGAAAAGAGCTATAGCTTAAGTAGGTTGGGGCTAAGCCAGATTTGATTTCAAACATGACATAACATCATTTGTTCCACACGGTGTTACACAGGTAACCAATTTAGTATTTTGAAATGTTCTGAACCAATATTGGGTCAATTGCGCAGATTAATTATTAGCCGCATTTACTTGTCCTGTTTTGTTTGGAGCTTATTTTTCAAAACATGTGTTAACCCAAGATACCAGATTGAACATGTATAGTAAAATGACATTGTATCAAAGACCAATACTGTTTTAGTATGTTGGGTATAACAATCACTTTCTCTATAATGAAACTTTAACCTGACATTTGCCTTTTTAAGAATGCCTTGTGCCTTGACCTCAAGAGATAGATTTAGATCAAGAGTTGCAACTGAATTCTTAACAGCAAATTTGGGCTTTATAATTTTACCATTAGACCTGTAGGTTAGGATCATGTTTTAAATTAAACTTTGACCCAAAGAATAGACTCTGCCTTGTCAGGGTACAAATAAGTTTATTGTCATAAGATATAATGATTATAGCACTATTTCCTTTTGCATTTTTCTTCAAGTGTAACATAAAATGCATGCCTACATTTTTCTTTATCAGGTCATTTCGCATTTGTCACAAACAGGGAAACTTTCAAAAGAAGAATTCGAAAGACATTGGGATGGAATCGCAAAGGTAATTAATAGTATTTACATGGGATCTCTGAATTGTTCTCTTTTCCCATTCTATATATTATGACTTATGAAACAAGTCAAAACGGTGTCGGAACTTTGTTAAGACAAATATAACATGGAAACTTTTTTAAAGAGTGCCAAGAACGGAAGAATGATTATTTTGCACTCTTGGTTTGATTGCGCCTGATCACGTACGTTAATGGAAAGTGTTTTGTTAGACAAATAATGATTTTTCCTCCACTAAAATTTTTCATTTTATGCATAATTATCGATTGTATTGAAAAGTTATACCACGACTGTAAATTTGCTTTTCGTAAATGTTTACAAATAATGCTTGTAACTGGCGATTTCAATGGGAATACCAGAGCGAACTATGATTATATGTCTCGCCTGGTGATAGCCAATTAACCATTTGTATTGAATGGTGATTTCACAGTTTTCCCTATACGTCACTGCTATTTCGTAGCATGTTGCATCTACTTAGTAGCAGGAAACACAATAATCATTTGGAGACAAAAGCTCCCTTGAGTTTAAGGGAAATGACTCATCAAAAATGATTCAACCAAAAAAAACCTGTTAAATTTGAGCAAGTAATTAAGGAACTTATCAGTCCTGTTAAGTTTCATTCAAATTGCGTCGTTGGTAAAGAGAAGTAGTCCAGACAAACCTTGAAAACAAGAGCACCGCTTAACTTAAGTAATGTTTCGGAAACAAAATTGCTAACGAACGGACGGACAGACAGACGGATGGGCGCCACGGGGTATAACATAATATGCCTGAAATTCTTTTGGGCATATAATGAAAATAGATAAAGGTGCATAACCAGAGCTGCATAACTGGTACTGGTACTGCAATAATTTTGCAAGCACTGGTACAGATACTGAATTACTCTTACAAAATGGTGCAACTACTGGTACTATATTACTGTCTAATAAAGTGGTACTGCTACTGCAACTGCATAAACAGGCAGTACTTTCGATTTGATGAAAAATGTTATCGGTTTTTCTCTTTGTGTTAACTAGTAAAAAAGAGCAATATAAACATTACTTAATTGCTTCTTTTTTTAAAATTCCTTTATCAAGTAGTATTGTAAGCACCATAAAAAGTTGTTCTTTTCTTTGGTTTCTTTTCTCAGAGGTGTGAAAGGCAACAAAAAACTGTTTTGTTTTATATGAAAGATGATTTCATTGTTTTACAGTTGACTGGTTTACTAAACAATACGATATGACAAGTATGTTAAATCATTCAAATTGTAAAAATGTAATGTTAACTTTTAAAGTACATAATAATTCTATTTCTTTTTCTGAATGATGTTTGCATTTTTTAAAAGTACACATGCGAACTGGAAACACTTGTTTATGAAAATTGTATCATTAAATATGTAAATATTCATAATCTGTATTTTTGTTTGACAGTGTGTATTTATTTAAATGATGATGAATATATTAAAGTGCTGGTACTGATACTTAATTACTTCCTTAAAAAGTACTGGTACTGCAGTAGGTAGAGATTTAAACTCTAGAACTGGTACTGGTAATGGTACCGCATACAGTAGGATGAACGTTTCGGTTGTCAACAATAGCGTTTTTCGTGCGTCCGTGTTTCGTGTAACGTGCGTGCGTATATCGTGCAACGTGCGTTTGATGAAACGCTGCTCAAGCCTGCATCGTTTACAAGCGTTTAACCTTTATCGTTTTCCGTGTATCGTTTTTCGTTTAAAGTGCGTTTGAGAGCGTGCGTTTGCTATCGTTTAGCGTGCGTATGCGTCCGTTTATCGTTTTGTCCAGAACGTTTAGATAGCGTGCGTCTGCGTCTGTCATTAGTTTAGAACATAAAGTCTTAGCGAAATATTGGTAAACTTTATACGTTAGTCTTTGAAGTACTTTTTGTTCAAGTAAAATCTTTATTATAGATAACATAAATTTAAGGTTGTTAACTCTAACATTTCATCTAGTTTGTGACCCTTTGATGAAATATCATGAACATCGGACATCGACGCGCGTTATTCACACCGAATATTAGGAATTTGATTATATTTTACAGACTCCAGGGATTTAATTACTCTTCAATTGCAAAGTTACAATTATTTAAACATTCTGTGAAAAGTAGCAGACAGGGTGTAAGAAATTCTTTGCAGAGCTATCAACAAACGGGGAACGTAAATTTACTTAAAAGGTACAGTATGATTGTTTTCATTTGTTTTGAAAAGATATAGGCAACTTCATATGATTGTACAGTACAGTCTAAACTACTTGTTGTTTAGTAAATTTAGCTTGAGAACATTACAAAAGATTATGTCAATTAGCACATTATACACAGATAAAAGACTCCATAATATTCCCTAGACATTGTTTTCAGAGACACCTTTCTTATTTGTGAAGGGTATTTAACGGCCGGATTTATTGTTATTGTAAATGTGTGAAATTCAAAGGACCAATTTAACCTTTTACATAAAGATCAATTGATCAATAAAAAATAATAGATGTATAACAATCAAGACTATTTTAATTTACTAACTTTATTATTATATATTATGTATATATGTATATATGAAAATAATAGGCTAAATATTGCTGGTGAACGTTTTATTTTGCGTGCGTTTCAAAGCGTTTCGAGAAAGTGTATATCGTTTAACGTATATCGTTTATCGTTTTGCGTGCGTTTGCGTATTTCGTTTGGTATAGCATGCGTTCAACGTGCGTTCGTTTAGCGTGCAACGTGCGTGTGTTGTTTCCCGAGCGTGCGTTTTGCGTGTAAACTGAAACGTTCACCCTACCGTAACTTTGCAAGTATTGGTATCAGTATTTTACCCTTAGTACTGATGACAAAAACATTTAACTGGAAAATCTCAGCGAGATACACAACTAGGCTTGGTCCTGATCATTCCAGTAGTCTTGATGAAATTGCAACGGAAGTTTTATAAGAGGTAGTCTTGAAAATGTGTGACAAGCGACGGAGAATTGACCCCTTAATGTCGCCACTACATACAAATAATAGTGTTCAAACTCACGAGCAGGATAATTATTGTAAATAATCATTCAGACGAAAACATCATAAAAATATCTACTTATGCCTACCTTATTATTTCAAATGAAATTCATAGGGGCGTAAATAATTAAGTTTCAGTCTAATATGTTCTCTATTAAAATTTATTTAATAGCGAATATGTAAGTTGTTTAAACGTCTGAATGCTGTTTACCTAAACCCCTGTCCATTTAATTATGTGTTTCCACGAAAGGTTCTGTCAACAAACGTTTTGTGTTCGAAAATTTTGAGCATGTTTAATACTTTCCCGTGTACACCAAAAATTTTAAATGCACTGTTATACAGATATTTGACGATATTAATATTTGTAACAATGTCATTCAATATACCTGTTTCTTTAATTAAAGAATCTTTATATTGGTCAACATGATCATTATCCCAATTCAACTGGCGTGTTCTATTTATATTATTTAAAAACATACTTTTATTTTTATGAGCTGCAATATTAATTTGAATAGGTGCATGTGTAGAAAATGGAAATATATCATGTACAATAAAGTCATTTATTATAGGAAACAAATCATAAGATGCAATACCATAGTCTATAACACTTTTCCCAATATTTGATAAAAATGTTACTCGTCCGATATTTCTATCGTCGCCCATTTATTCCGGTCAGATTTACTTATTTGAAAACGAATATTCTATTTAGTATGACAAGTACGATTCAACTTTATCTTCAATTTTATGTATATATTGTACATTGCGTACATTGATGATATACATTTAACACAAAGTAGTATAGGCTTTATATAACGACTGAAAATGGAATAATATGAAGCAATTTCAAAACAACAGCATAATTTTAAACTTAATAATATATTCCTTCACAATACAGAATATTTTTTTTGCAGACCTTTCCACACAAAATTGCTAAACATTTTATTTAAAAGTGACCTAAACAAGTTGGTTATGCTATGTTCTCACCGCCGATCAGATCAACTCGATCGTCCCGATCACAATAAACCCCCGATGAAGCCCGACCAAGCTGGATAAAATGCACATTCACGACTCCTACACGACCTCAAGTCAACCCGACAATTCGACAAACAACCCGACTTCTACTCGATCACCATAACCTATACTTGATCAATACACGATTTCAACTAGTCTAACTGGCACTCTGCTCGATCGTTGCCAGATTTCCACCCGACCAGATCGTAATGATCGTAATAGAGTCGTGAATAGTCGTGAATAGAAGTCGAGATCATCGTGTACAGATCGGGTAAGAGATGTATACCCGACCAAACTAGATCGTTACACGATTTATTCTTGATCAACTAGATATTCTATTCGATCACTATATCATCGCTTCTCGACAGATGATCTACTCGATCGCTACTCGATTTTTTTTGACATTTAAAAAAAAATCGGATAGGAAGCCCGAGCCATGCCGACCAAGGTAGACCACTCCGACCATCCCCGATCACACATGCAGACCGAGCTAGACCGGTAACCGACAGCTTGATCGTGCTTGATCAAGTTGATCTGATCGGCGGTGACAACACAGCATTAACGAATAAGTTGCAGTGACTTTACAACTGTTATTATGTCAGCGAGTGTTATTTCAAACACTGGTTCTACAGTATGTGATATTCTCAATTCTTTCAGTATAATTCAATGATATTATAACACGAAAAATAATACCAAGTAATCGTAATGATTTAATTAATTAATTGTCACCTGATTTCTATTGATCTAATGTTACATTTTTAAAAACAAATTCATATTACATGTGTTTTCAAAGGTAAGTCTGAATCCTGAGATTATAGAAATCTCAAGCAAAATATCAAGTGAACAATTCAAATACTGTTTCGATCCATTTAACAGCATACTGTGAAATCTTATACTCTGCCATCGATATGTATACCTTTAATATTTTGTTGTTCTTATTCTAATGGCTAATAATTCGGCACAGACGATAAACATATATGGACTGATAGGGTCTCAATGACGACAATCGCGCCCAATTTAAAAAAATGAATGGATTTGAACAGCATTTTCAGTACTTTTATAATAGATATCCATTTTATTAACACTGGCCCAAAATTAAAGAAGTGAAGTCTTATTTATAAAATTTAAAACATCACGCCTCCAGATTCATGTTAATTTTCATGACAATTTTGGAAATATATTGTGAGTTGAACAAATCCAGTAATTAACATATTGCAATTGGCAATTACAATCAAAGAAAACTACCAAGAAGTTGTCAACATATGCAAAAACAGCACTTCCTGCGTTAGTATTGCAGTAAAAATATGGTAATAAAATACTGTAAACTGTATATAACATTTTAACTATAACTTGGATCTTGAATACTTTTAACTTTATAAAACTTTTAGTACATTTTTCACAATATTGATGTTCTTGAAATATTTTGGCTCCTCTGGAGGCGTGCAGCTTTAAAAGAAAGTGTATAAAATGATTTGATGATTAATGTATTAACATAAAAAGTTTACTTTTCAAACCATTCTCAAATATATAAGCATCTATTTGACATCTTTAAATAGTTCATCGTTGAGCTGAGAAAAATCATATTAGCATCAAGAAAGTATAATGTATGCTAATTAAAATGTATGAAGAAATACTCGAGAGTTATACAGGCATGCAGTACGATTTTTGGGTTGATGACAATGACTTATCTGCAATGGTCAGAGAGCACATTTCTGGAATACGGAGATATATGGAGTGCAAAAACAAACATTAGACAATTGCTGAACGAATTTCTGAGAAAGGAGAGAATCACATCGTCTCTCGAACTCCGAATCTCTGTACATATTATCAGATGTTACATGTTCGATCATTGGAGATCGTTCAGCACAACATAAGTGTTGTGTGTACATGTTTTTGGTGTTTTTAGTTTCTTCTATTTGACCTTTTAAACATGGGTAGTTCCAGTATTCCAACTTGAATACTGTAAAATCACCCTAAAGATATAGTGCCTGCTTTTTAAATATGTCTTTTGACGTCTTATCTGTAATACGAAGGCTTTATAACCTCTGATCCCTTTTCAAAAAATCATTGTTTGTTCGGCCCGTTGTTTTGTCGATTAGTTCAAAAGCTTTCTTTTACTTGGGGACTATACGCCACTGTTCATGGAATGGCACGGAAGTGACAAATTGAAGATTCCATGATAACCGCATAATAAACACATCTGCGAACGTTTCAAAATTTCAGCATTTTCTGTTTAAATGTTGAATTCTGTTTAAGACGGTGCTGGGGTCGTGGACGGTAACTTGCACTTACCTTTACCGTCCATGAACAGACTCAATCAAACCGAGCCTGCAACATTTACAATTCTGTTGTTTTGGACGTTCTTTAGGGATTCTGTTTTTTTCTTTTTTATTGCAATTTCAGTGTAATTTGTGCAGTGTGGAGGCCTTTAAAAGTTGTCCCGTACATATGATCAAAGATATTATATTTTCGGTTCCTGAAAATCGTTCAGGACAACATAATTGTTGTGTATACATGTTTTTGGTGTTTTAGTTTCATCTTTTTGACCTTTTCAAATTTGGTGGTTCCAGTATTCCAACTTGAATGCTGTATAACTACCCTAATAATATGTTGCCTGCTTTTTAATATTGTCTTTTGACGTCTAATCTGTGATTTCCAGGCTTCATTACCTCTGATCCCTTTACGCCTATTGAATTCTAGTTTAGGGCACGCGTTCTTTTACTTGCGTACCACACATCGCTTTTCATGCACTGGCACGGAAGTGTCAAATTGACGTTTCAGTTATAACCGCTCTATGAACACATCTGCGGATGTTTTAAAATTCAAAATTTCATCATTTTCGTGTTTTAATTAAGTTTAATTAAGTTTTAATTCTGCTTAAACCGGTGTAGACGGTAACTCGTACCATCAACAAACAGGCTCAAACCGAGCCTCATTCAATTGTGTTTTTGGACGTCTTTACATATTCTGTTTTCCCTATTTTATGTTATTATCTCCGATTATTCAGTCCCTTTACACTATATATATTGGAATGATTTGATAAGGCTATGGCTAAAATTAGATCTTACATAAAAAGGCCGAACCCAAATCTGAAGTCTACATATATAGATTGATGTAAAGCCCAAAGCCATAACAAGCCTGTTAAATTCTGTTCCTTATAACAAAAATAAACTTTAAGGCGAATTCATATTCAAGTTGTGCTTTCGTAAATCCTTTTTAGTTGTGAGTCCGCTGCAATCTAAAAAATAGAGAAAAACACAATGAACATTTAAAAGACATAGATAACAACTGCATGGCACTATGTTTTATTTCTGTTTTCTAAAATATCATAAAAGAGGAACTGTACTGCATCATAATTCTTGGAGATATTTAACAGTATAACTCTGACTTTGCCTTGAAACCTACACATTTCTATCCGACGCAATGTTCACAGAAAAAAACTCGGACGGTTTTGGAAAAATTCGCAAATAATTGCAAAAGATTTGCGATCGCAATATGACTCCTTATCACTAAGAGAAGAACATAGATTTTTTGCGTGACCTCATGGATTCTAGCGAAAAGTGGCGATACTTCTACTTACTTCAAAATGCTTTTGCAATTAAAAGGTATTGCAATTGTTTATTAACAAAACTGTAATAAATAATTGAAGAGAAATGTCAACCGGTTTCACCCGTTAAAGGGATCTTCAAGATAATGACGTTAATAACGTCGCTTGGTAACGACGTCAAAACAGTGTTAAGGGACGTTACTCTTATAACGTTTTAAAGGGACATAATAATAAGCTTTAATATTATTGTTATATATATATATCAAAGTTATTTTGAATTTAATTCTGGTTTAAAAACATTTATTAATACAGTTTCTTTCATTCTTCTTTTGCATGTGTCTGGTTCTCGCATTTTATAGATTGGCACTATATTAAACTTTGGAGTGATGTATTTTGCGCAAATGGCAATGTGTCGACTGACTGGTAATAATGCACTGTCTGAATTTCGTATATGTTGGTTGCGTTATGTTACTCGATTTCTTAAATTTGAAGATTCTCCAATATAATCTTTGGAACAACCATTGCATTTCAATGCATAAATTACATGTCTAATTTCGAATGATCCTGAGAATTTTACTTTAAATTCGCGGCCATTCTTGAAATGGTATGTATTTCCTTCTATCATGTGTTTGCACAGGCCGCATTTTAAACTGCTGCATCTTTTTATTTTATTTATCAGTGTTGAAGAAAATCGTGCCCTGGTCAAAAGTTTTTTCAGATTAGCCGGTTGTCTTTTACTTTTAATTATGTGGCTTCTGTCAATAATTCCTTTCATTATTTCATCATTTTGTAAAATTGGTAGATTTTCTTATATTACTGTGAAAAATTCGGTAATCCTTGGATTATGTGTTGACACGTATGGTATGACTTTCCCGTCCGTCTTTAGTTTTGTCTTCCGTAGTTCGGATTGTTCTATTGCCAAAGCTCTCTGGATGCCGTTTTCTATAAGTTTCTGAGGATATTTTAAAGAAGCTAGGAATTAGTTTAATTCATTTAATCTGAGATGTAATATGTCTCTATTTGATATAATTGTACAAAGTCGTCTAGCTAGTGAGAATGGGATGTTTTGTTTTGTGTGTTTTGGATGACAAGAGTTGAATAAAAGATATTGTTTACTGTCAGTAGGTTTATAGTAGATATCTGTTTCTATTTGGTCACCATTTAATTTAACTAAAACATCCAGAAACGGCAATTTCTCTACACAGTTTTCCATTGTGAATTTCAAATCTTTATGAAGGTTATTCAGTAGAATGTTAAAGCAATTCAATTCGTGCTTAGATTTAGGCCATAAAATAAACACATCGTCTCGAAAGCGTTTCCAGTAATTCATGATATAAATTTTAAATTCGGTATTATAAATTTCTGCAATTTTGGATAAAGCAGTTCCTCCTCCACATAGCCTAATACAAGTGTTGCATACACTGGAGCAAATTTTGTGCCCATGGCAGTGCCTTTTATATGTCTGAAAAACTTATCATTAAAAAAGAATGTATTATTCTTTAAGATGAATTCTGTGGCTGAAATGATGAAATTCTTTGTAAATCTAGTATGTATCACGTCCAAATGATTTTCAACCCAAAATTCTATTGATTTAAGGCCTAGTTCATGCGAAATGTTTGAGTATAAAGATTAAACATCAAAACTTGTTAAGATGATATCCTTTTCCACAGTGCCTGGCAATGAGTTTAAAAAATCTGTGCTGTCTTTTATGTTGCTTCTTACGAATCTGGTTAATGGTCGTAGAAGAATGTCTAAAAGGTTGCTTAATCTATGAGTTTGGCAGCTAGGACCTGCCACGATAGGCCTTACTTTCAAATCGGTGACATTTGAAATATCAATCATTGTTGATGATTGTTGTATCAAACACTTCTCATGTATCTGTTTACTTTTATGAACTTGAGGTAAACCATAAAAGTTTCTTTGTTTCACTTTAAAATTTGTTAGATAATCATATTCTTTGTGTGTGAAACAGGTCTGAAATCGATCAATAAGTTTTCTGTAATTTAACTTGTCTTTATGATTAGGATCTGTGTCCAAATATTCATAATACTGTGTATCGTTGAGTTGATATTTTGACGTCGTTACCAAGCGACGTTATTAACGTCATTATCTTGAAGATCCCTTTAACGGGTGAAACCGGTTGATATTTCTCTTAAATTATTTATTACAGTTTTGTTAATAAACAATTGCAATGTAAACTGGAAAAGGCATCACTTCATATATATATATTCTCCTTCGTCAATTGCCTCATAGGCAACTGATGCCTTTACAAGCATATCATTTTGGTGTCGGAGGATTACAATCATCTACTGTCTGTGTTTACAAGTGAGGTGAAGTGACAAAGCCATTGATTTTCAGAACATTATTACAGTAGATGTGAATAGCCAAACAACAGCGAAGAGTAAGAAAAAAGAGAAAACAGAATCCCGAAAGAAAGCCCAACACAAGAAAATTAGAAATATTGCAGGCTCCGTTTGATTGAGCCTGCTTATGGACGGTACTGGAAACTACAAGTTACCGTCCACGCTCCCAGCACCGGCTCAAGCAGAATTCAATATTGAACACGAAAATGGTGTGATTTTGAATTTAGAAAAATCCGCAGATGTGTTCATACGGCGGTTATCATTGAACCTTCAATGTGAGACAAAAGTGCCATTCCATGGAAAGCGGCGTATGGTCCCCAAGTCAAAGAATGCTTTTGCCCGAAACGAGAAAAAGCAATGGGCGGAACTAAATTAAATGGAATTTTGAAAGGACATCTGAGGTAATGAAGCCTGCATATCACAGATAAGACGTCAAAAGACAAATTTAAAAAGCAGGCAACATATCCTAAGGGTGATTATACAGTATTCAAGTAGGAATACTGAAACCACCCAAGGTGAATATGGCCAAATACAAGAAACTAAAAGTACCACATTACATGTTTACACAACAATAATGTCGTGCTGAACGGTCTTCAAGGATCGAAAATATAACATCATTGATTAAATGTAAGGGGAGATTTTTTACAGCCGCCACACGGCACAAATAACACGGATGTGACAATAAAATAGAGAAAAGCAGAATCCCTAAAGAAAGTCCAACACAACAAAATTGGAAATGTTGCAGGCTCATGAACTGTACAGGAAAGTGCAAGTTACCGTCCACGCCCCCCTACCGTCCAAGCAATATATGAAAACCAAATTTGAACGTTAGGTTCCCGATGATTTGGCTCAGCAGTCGGTAAAGACACTGCACAAAATCTATATTAATGTCCGGTCATCGTGCCAATGTTTTCGTTTTCGGATAACCAATGGTGTGATTTGTTGGTTGTTTGTTAACAAGCTCTTCCACCGCAGTATTCTTCATTGTAATGGTAACGGTAATTATTCGGTACGGACAAGACGAATAGTCCTGAAAAAGATGCAGGTTAAATGCACACCTACCGAACATGTTCAGAACATTTTGGGTGAAAGCTATTATCTACGAATTTGGTAGAAATGTAATATTTATAAGGTGTGACAGAAGCGTTAGACAATTCATGCTTGTGCTGAATTTCCACGGATAACATTCCGACAAAGATGATTTAGCATACTGTTCTGGCCGTAAAAGCTAACAAAGCGCAAACGTGGATAGGGAAAAAATCAACGTAGGAATATTCGACAAACTGAGTGTTAAGCTAACGAACGAAGACAAAGCTTAGATGTAAAATCGGCAATGTCCACAGAATTGTTTCAAAAGGTATCGAGAATATTCGAGATGTTTGGTATTTTGAAACAGGCTATTTATAAAGGGTCTGCTAAACGTTCGATTTATTCAAAAGGGATTACAGTTGTTATTATAATTGCAGTTTTGGATCAAAATCAAGAATAGCTCGGAGAAATTACAATGGCTATTTGGCATTGTCGTTTGTTCGTTGTGTATTCAAATAAGGGTTCAACGATTATTAAAAAAACAAAACATTCCAATTTCGTTTTGGTTATTCAGTTTCGATTCGGTATGAATTCCGGGAAATGGAACATGGGGGTTACGAACACGTGTCGAATATAAAGAAAATCAAACAAACTTATATTCTTGTTATACCCGGTAATATATAGATAGGGGAAAGGAAAACATCGAGAGTATGATAATAATCTCAACATTATCGAGTAGTATCTGTTCTTTTAAGATATCTAATTGATTTGTTTTTTTTGAATACATCTTATTTATTCTTTTTAAAATCTAAACGGATTAATGTAGTTTTTTTCGACGTGAAAACTTCTTTGTTTACATTTCAGGCGCTTCTAAGGTTAGATAGAGGGTGCAAAGTTCCTTTTGGAAACCACCTAAAGGCAGAAATTGATGACCTGAAGAGTAAACATATAGACAAACCAGAACAAGAGAAAGAATATCAACGTATTATAGAAAACTGGAAACGAACAGATGAACAAGTTGAGTCAAAAATGTTGCAGTACCTTAAACAAAGCACATTGGGTAATTTCAAAATTACTTTTATTGATTAACCTTTTACTTCATGAGCTTTTTGTAAACAATGGCTGTTTTCATGGCAAAGCCTCCTGCTACAAGTTCTAATTCCTATGAAAATATAGAAAAAGACTACATTACTGTTCGAACATAGCACAAATATTTACTTGACCATAGCCTTTGTAACGGCATAATACTTAATTTTGAATTCCCGATTACCATGGCACGAGGGGACATCTCAAAATTGCCAAAAATTACTCTTTTGATTTTTCCAACAAAACTGATTTCTAGGAGCTGAAACTTCTCAATGGATTGAGGTTGAGTCAAAGGCTTTTAGCGTTATTTCACGTTACCTTAAGGTCAATCTGAGATCATTTTAGCCTCTCACAAATAAAAAATGTTCTACTCACCTCTTTCAAACCTTTAAAGGGACTCCACTGAGGTCTTTTGACATGACGGGGCTGGAAATACCTTTTTGAGATTATAACTCCATTTAATGTTGATTTATACTAGTAACTTATGTGCGAAATTTCAGATCATTATCTTGCTCCGTTTTTCCAGAATAATTATAACAATAGTAAAAAATGACCCAAAACTGAAAAGCGTTTAAACGCTTTTTACTCAAATCGGACTGAGAATAGCACAAACATATGCTTTTTCCATGTATTTTTCTATATTTTTGGTTATATTGTATTGATATTTATGTTTTAAGTGCTAATGTACATCTAATTGAAAAATTAAAATTTCATGTTTTTAGGCCTATAAAGGTCCGTGGAGTTCCTTTAAAGAAGAATGGGGCACCCCCTGATATATCTATTTAATAGGGGATGGCGTCGAAATGGTGATCACTTTTGAACACCATTTCTTTGACGAAAACAAGTGTTTGGGATCTTAATGGGGATTTTTTCCACGATTTGAGGCCTCAAAAGGGGGAAAAGGATGGAAACGCGTGAAAAGACGTCTTTATGAAGTAATGGGTTATATAGACAAAACGCATATTGTTTTAGACAAATGATTTAAAAAATAGTCTTACAATAAGATTAAAATAAATTTATACACATTCAATCTCTCTGAAGAGACAATATAATACAAGGATAGCATTTTTGAATCCGGTGCAGAGTAGAACTATAAAATATGTAAGTCATACTATTTCTATTGTGCCTGGTTGTCAAATGTGACTTCTTCTGTTTTGCGAACTTCTATTTTAGACATTAAGATGTTAATCACTGATAGGAATTAATCAAATATTCATTGTATTACAAATTGATAAATTACAGGGCGTCAGAAAAGCAAAATTAAAATTAACGCAGACACGGTTTGATTGAGTTTGTTTATGGACAGCAGTGGAAAATGTTATATATCTTCTACGTTCCCGAACATTCATTGAAAAGTTGATTGATCATTTAAGGTATTAGCACCCTAATGCATTACCTCCGCGTTGAAGAGTATTCAAATAGGCTAGAATAACTGTTAACTACATTGAAAATGAGGCCCATGGGTTCAATCCCCAGAAGGGTCAACTTGTTTTTTCTTTCTTTTTTTCTTTTAACACTATTTATGTATCTCTCATGTCCCATATGGAAAGAAAAAAGTGTTTAATTTTGAATTTTTAATTCATATAGGTATTTATTGGCTAAATTATGCTAAATCTAGTAATAAATATGGTACCTGATATTTTCAAAGTGTTATATAATCAAAACTAGACGGTAAAAGTATTTCATATATTACAAGATCAACCAATATACTTTTTTAAAAATTTAGGGAAATTTTGAAAACAGGCAATCATTTGGGTAAATTTTAAGAATTTTTTTAATTAGGCTCCCTTAGTAGAAAAATGGTCAGACATGTGGTAAAAATGGGTGGGGTAGGGTAACATTTTTATACAGAATTCATAAATGTTAGGTAGAAACCATAATTTTGCTTATGTGGATTGTTAGCTGAATGGTACTATTTGTTTCTTAACAAAAATTCATGGGAAAACATTTTTCATTAGAATGTTATTGCAGATTATTTAAAGGTTCCTCATTTCTAAAAAAGGGCCCTCATAACATCCTAGCTTGAGTTCAGAAAAGTGGCCGTACGGTAAACTTTGTTTGAATTTTGCATACAGGCGTACTTTAAGGTATACATCTGACCTATGATGTCATTTCTTTAGTTCCTGATAGTGCCCATTAGGGTCCTAATACCTTAAACTAAACTGGGATGTGTTCCTACGGCACACTATTGAACCTCAAATGTGACAATTTCCTAAATAGCGTCAAAGGAAATTTTGGCAATAAAGTTTGATTGCTTACACCTTTTTGTTAAATAATTATATTCCCGATTCAACAAATGAAAATTTATAGTTAATATATCAATTTTATGATACATATTTAATCTATATCTATTTTAAGTTGTGTTGTACACTAAATTATTCTGTGATCTGCTCTAAAGACGGTTGATTTACTTTGCCACTGATGTTCATGAAAAAATCAACTCACCGGTTGTGTTGGGAAACGTTCAGTCAGAAACCAGTATTTAATATTGTTCTTCAATTTTAGAAAAATGTAACTGCTATTTTAATCTGTCGTTAGATAGATTTTTGTAAGAATGTCTTGTAACTGTTTAATCGCTCTATAATGACGATTTGTTCATATCGATCAAAGTTTTTGTTCAGAAATGTCAACTATTTAACAAGTGACTCATTAATGTCTAGCAATTTGTCTTTTAAAGTGGCACCTAGAGGCTTGGACGGGTGCTAGAATTAACCACTGCCGATCATAAAGAGTCCATCAAATCAAGCCTGCACTGTTTTAAGATTTGCGTGCATCAAAACGTTAAAATTAAATGTTTCCGCATTTCTAAATTTTCATAATGTGTTTTAGCAAGTTATATGAAAATGTGAACATGCTTTATTCAAATCTTTTCTTTTCTTTTTCAGAAAGATCCTTTGGTAAGTATCCATATTCTAGAAATTATAATAAAGGTAGAAATATGTAATTTTTATTTTTATTAAAGTATGTATACATGTTTGTTTTTCAATTATGTCATCAATGATTATGAACGAAAGGCACTGGATCTCCATAGATAAGAGCTGAATGCCACCGACTGTTTTCAAAATGTAGATAGATTGATAAAGATTGATTAAATCATCAGCTCATATATGATACTTAATTAAAAATGTGCTAAATGAAATTACCTGTGAAGTTTTAATAAACATGTTTTTGTTATTTAGTGGATTATATTAAACATCTGAAGTAACACATCATATTTAACAGGATGCATTGACAATGATCCCGCCGTTCTTTGAAAAATCAATATATTTCATTGTTTCTGTTGTCTAATACATCAGCCTATGATTTGCATCTTCGAATTTCAGAGCTTTCAAAAGAAACAGTAAAGGAGGTATTAGCTGACAAATACTTTGTAGAAACAGAACAGTTTCATGCTGCTAAAGAAAAGCTTCTGCGAAACAAAGTAATCGTTCTAAATGGTGCACCAGGAGAAGGTAAAACAACAATTGCAAAGAAACTTCTTCTTGGAGTGGCAAACAATCAAAGGTATATACAACTGCATTCATATGCAGAATGGGAAACTGTTAACATAGACGGGGTAAATGCTATTTTAATTGATGATATGTTTGGGGCTGGATCATTTAGTAAAGAAGAGTATAGAAAATGGCAAAAACACATCCCAGCTATTGCAATTGCAGTAAAAAACAAACGCTTGTATCTGATTATTACATCTCGAAAATATATTCTTTCAGAAGCATTGGAGAAAATGTTTGTCCAAAGCATTTTCTCAGAAGAAAATATATTCACCCTTTCTTCCAAAGAGCTGAAAGGACCTGAGAAACAAGGTATTTTAGAAAAACATTTTTGTAAAGCTTCAGAAGAAAATTTTGTCATTCGCGAAGCTTGTTTAAAGAAAGAACACTCTGAAACTATTAGCCAGATTGTAAAACTTGAATTATGCGGACCTGAACTAGGCGGTCTGACTATTGGATTTCCCGAATGCACTAGGTTATTCTCTAGCAGTGTGTCATTGTATGAGAAAGGCATTGAGTTTTACAAAGATCCAATGGCATGTGTTAAAACATACATGTCAGAGCTTCTCGCAGACGATGAAATACTGATAGCATTTTTTGTATTATGGGCGCAAGAATCCAAATTCCTTATATCTCTGGAACTCGAACGTCCTATTGATGACACAGCAGGAAATATAATTGCGCCAATAAGACAATTACAATTCCAACCTGATAAACATATCAGAAAAATACGGCACGTTTTACGACAACACCGCGGCGGATTCATTAACTTTGATGGTAAAAATGAATCTTTTACTTTTAGCCATCGCGTTGTTCAAGATGCTGTTGGACTAGTTACGTATGAAATAAATCCAACAGCTGTGATTGAACATAGTGATTCCTCTTTCATAGATAATTTTATTCGTGCAGGTAAAGAATCTTATGATTCTGTCTCATCCTGTAATATTGGTCAGCTGATAATACACGTTAGCCATGCAAGATATTCACAGGTAAGCTGTAGATTAGGATCCTTTATAATGTCACCCGATTCTGAGACATTAAAAGATCCTTCACTTTTAAGACTTTGTGTTTTTGAAGACAAGGATTTCTGTTTAGAATTCCTTAATGCTTTAAACAGGCAAGGATGTTTGAAAACATTTCTCAAAGCTAAAACAAGAAGTCTCCGTTCAGAATTTGCCGAATTCAAATTTCTAAATGATGTGTCCACTGATATGGGAGTTCTAGCATATTTGGTGTGGATGAAAGAAGACACATGTCCGTTGTTAGAAGTTTGTATATATACGATGTTGTCCCTTGAACTTGAAACAGAGAAAGAGCTTTGTACATCTTTACTGATAGCAGTGAAACTCGGGTCATGTAAGTTGGTCAACTTCCTTATTGCACAGGGTGCTAAAGTCAATCTAAATCATACGTTACTCTCAGTACAAAGAGGTAACAAAGACGTTTTAGAGCGACTTTTAAAAGATACCGACATTTCATCTAGAAGCGACATATTGTATAAAGCATGCAAAGCAGGATATGTAAACGTTGTATCAACAATATTGGATGACGAATGTGATCTGATAAAACTTGATGATGTCGATAGCAAACGCATGATTGAAAATGCTATTACAGGAGGGCATGCAGGTCTCTTAAAGTATTTTTTACAAAAAAATACACTTGAGACTGATTTGACATTCGATGTCAGGGGTAATGAATTGCCATTTTATCATTTTGTTATTTTGAAACAAAAAACTGATTTGCTAGATGTGCTTACTGAAGCAGGATATCGCCCGAAAAATGTTGATAGCAAAGGAAGAACTCCCTTTCTGTATGCCATATATTCTGGTAAATCATCAATTTTGTTAAAGCTTTTAAAGTTATCAGTGAAGGAAAATGTACATTGTCTGCCGGACAACGCGAAAAACACAGCATTGTATATGGCAATAAGAAAGGTCATTACATCTTCAGGTCCAGAAAGGAATGTTTTTCATGACATCGCTTTAAGATTATGCAGTTTTTATGATAATATACATCTAAAAAATGATAATGGAAAACAAACTGCTTTAGAACTTGCCTGCAAAGGACAATTAGATGAAATAGCTAATGCTATTATACAACATGGAGACCCTTTTGTTAAGAAAGGAACAACTCTTTTTCATCATTTCGTTACAACTGGCAGTTCACAGATGCTGTCCACGCTGTTGAAATGTAACATTGATCCAAATCAGCATGATAATAACCATAGAACACCATTTATGTTAGCAAATGCTTTAGGCAAAGTATCAATTCTAGAAATGTTGCAGGAAGATCAAAGAATAAAGAAATATAATAAAGAACTTGGCATAGAGCTAAATACTCGGAATATTTCCGGAACCTTTTCTATTTGAAAGACGCAACACCAGAATAGATCTATAAATTATGGCGGATGAGGATTGGTGACAGATGTTACACATCTCATAAATTAGCATACATAGGGTTTGCAGTTATTTTGTCTCCTTTCAATTGTGTTTGCGTTGACATTCTGGATAGTATCGCCTATTTATATTAAACCTGCTTAATATAAACAATACCATACAAAATGAGGGAACTCTTACAGTTGATAAATCAGTTTTGATTTCCGTTCTTATTCATAATATCTATCTTTTGATTTATTCATCGTTGATTTTAGTCGATTTGTACGATTAAAATTATTTTCAAATGGAAACCTAGGGATTCAGGACCTCTTCATGGGCAAAAGTAAACACATAACGGGCAGGATATATAAACTGAAGTAAATTCAAATTACAGGGTTTGTAAATGTGACAGGTAATAATTTTGAAGTGTTGCAATGGTCTATATATATATCTTACAGCGTTTCTAAGCCTTACATCTGTTCAAAATGTACCCTCAACAGCAGGCAACTTACTACTGAGAATCACTGAAACGAAACAAATCGTTCAAATGAAAATTCAATGCGTAAACTAAAACCTAAAAATACAAATTAAGCATGTCAAGTATGGTTTCACTTATGAGATTTTTATCAATATTCCGAGCGGAATTTGTGATTACAAGTTAAGAATAATTTCTGCCCTCTTTTGACTTGCTGCACTGCTAAGACTTGCTGCAGTATTGGACTTGCTGCACTTTTGGATGTGCTGCAATATTGGACTAGCTTCGCTTCTAAGACTTGCTGCACTCCTTGGACTTGCTGCACTATTGGACTTGCTGCAGTATTGGACTAGCTTCGCTTCTTAGACTTGCTGCACTCCTTGTATTTGCTGCATAATTGGACTTGCTGCACTGTTTGATTAGCTACGCTTTTAGACTTGATGCGGTCCTTGGATTTGCTGCATTCTTTTGACTTGCTGCACTTTTGAACTTGCTGTACTATTGGACTTGCTGCACTGTTGCACTAGCTACGCATCTTAGACTTTCTGCGCTCCTTGAACTTGCTGGACTATTTGACTTACTGCACTATTGGACTTGCTGAACTATTGGATTTGCTGCACTTTTGGACTAGATACACTTCTTAGACTTGCTGCGCTCCTTAGACTTGCTGCAATATAAGACTTGCTGTAGTATTTGACTTGCTTCCAATCTTAGACTTGCTTCTTTTCTGGGAATCGGACTGTTCTAAGACTTGCTTCTTTTCTTGGAAGCGGAGCGTCCTAAGACTTGCTTCTTTTCTTGAGAGCGGACCGTTTCTAAGACTTAACTCTTTACTAGAAAGCAGACCGTTTTTACACTTGCTGCTTTATTTGATTCCTTCATTGGACCTGCTCACAACCAAGGAGACTTGTTGAAAAAAAGCTTTCTGACAATATTTGAACCGAGCCAAACGCCACAATTGTGACGTCACATCAAAACAAAATGGCGGACATTTGTGTTTCGTTTTTAAAATAAATTGGCTATTTTGATTGTGCTGAATAAAATTTTATATGAAAAACAATAATGGAATAGCAAATAGACTTTTGAAGACTAAGCATTAAATATGTAATTGTAAATAACCAAACAATTTCACAATTCTTTCCTGGTGGTTCCATAACTAGAATTGACACCACTGATCGGTAATATAAGAAGTTGTAACGTTTTACAAAATCATTCTTGCAACTTCTTTTTCAACTATTAAAACATGAGAATCCCGAACGGCCATATAAATTATTTTAAGTATTTCCTCGACCTACTTTAGATTTTTCTGAAAAATTGTTGTGAATTGAAAAAAAGACCTTAACATTTTTACATTTGTACGTGAAAGGGAGAAATGACACCAGAACATCAGAAAAGTAGTAATATAACAGTGGATTTAATATCTTATCGCTAACATCATACCCTGTAATACGACCACGATATCAAATTGATATTATCCATTGCAACAAAGAAGGAAAACGCGTTTGAAAAGCGACAATCGTGCAGACTTCCTTCTGTTTTGCTTTAATCATTTCAAAGAATTTCATTCATTTACCGTCGTCCAGAAATAACACGAATCTATATATAAACCTATATAACTATCCTTTGCTACTCCGGATAATAACCCTTTTATTGCCTAGGCCAATGTATATAAACCTTAATTGCATTTTTTGATTTCGCAAGACAAAGGTTTTAAGATTCTAAGTGATATATAACATTCCTGCATATTTTAATAAAAGCAGAGGCCCGGAAAAAACAAATAATTTTCGTGTTTCACATTTATTTTATAGTTGAATGATGCCCTCTCACCGCTCTCTGTATTACTTTTAGATAAGCAGCATTAAAAAGCCATCTTTTATCAATAAAAGCCATTGTTTTAGCAAAAGTATATGCAATGCAATGTTTGGGATGTGTTTACGCGATTTCGATACAATTGTTTTACCAATATATATTGTATTCATACATATTGTATTACAATGTTTTGCCATTTGTATATAATTTGCATATGCATTCTTTTTTCTCAGATTCTAAGATCAAGTAAGTTTATATATTTGTACGAAAGTGTTTTAAGCAAATAGTATTTATTTAGCATTAATAACGAATTTTTGAATTTTTCATTTAAACAGTCTCTAGCTCATTTTAGCATTGAAATGAAAGAATAGCAAGTTTGACAATTTCAAACAATCAGGAAAACAATACAAAATATGAGGGAAAGTTTTTTAAATTGTAATTACAGCAGCGAAAAATTGTTTATAATAAACAGAAAATTCAAGTTTTGTTTTTATAAATATAGGATTTATTTTCATCTTGTGGTATGAAAACTATCATATTTCACACGTGGTTACCGCCACTAATGAGACATTTGTTTTAAAAAATACTGTTTTTATAAAAAAAATTGACTATTCTATATACCGTGCTCGCCAGACGCTCGAATGATATTCTTTGTTTTCTGCCAGTTCAGTAAATGTAGTAGTAAACCTATGCGTTGACTGTAGATAAAGATTGTAACTGAAATGTATGTAATGGTATGCATGCGATGTTGTAAATAAGAGGACTGTCTTTCATGTTTGATTACACAAGATTGAATTGTATTACATAGTTAAACAATGATAAGTGTTTTTCCATTTTTTGAAGGTGTTAACATTTATGCAATTAGAAACTATGTTATCATATATTTAATGTGCATGAAAATATGTATATTTAAGACATATAATATGTCATTGTACATACTTGTTTTTGTCATGTTTTATTTAGATTTGTTGAAAACTAATCAATATGTAAAAAATTGATAACAGTCATATTATTGATATTATATAAAGATGTTTTAACATTGAAACATGTTTATATTTTTTTCAAGCACCGACAGCTTTATGTTCGATAGCTTGTTTGTGTTTATCAATCTTGGTTTTTATTAAGAAAGGTGGGCACTTCATTGTCTTTGAATCATTTTCAATTTTTGACAGGATTATTTAGATTCAATAAACGTCGCTAAGGGTAATGTCTCTTATAAGTTTTTTTTAACTAAGCTTTAATAGTTTTCAAGTGATTACAAAACAATGATTTTACATATACTGTAACAGTCACCTTTGACTAAAAGATCCTGTAACACATTTTTTATGGTTTTATATCATATATATGATGCTCAAATTAAAATTTATTAACATTGTATCTCCCAAAAAAGCATTATTTATAAAGATATCACGGAATTTAACATTTCATGTAAATAAAGGGAAGTAATAAGAAATTTTTTTTTACAAAGTCTAAGTAAAAATTTTCAATAAGAAATGAATGCATATATTTTAATGATAACATATAATGTGCACAAATATTTGCAGTACATATTTTACAAATTCTCATTGATATTTGTTTCATAAGCATAATTATATACATATATACAATTTCACTTAAGTGTGGTAGCAGCCTCAGTTACAAAATACAGGATCTTTAATTAGCTCAAAAGAAATGGGGTAATCTGTAAAATTTTAATAATGAAAATCATCCCCAAAAAAATCTTAGGACTGCGGCCTTAAGTTTTCTCAAGTAAATGGTCGGACAAGGTGTAAGTGGTAAAGACCACGATGGTCATGACCTTTGATAAATAAACCGCAAAACAAAAAGGGACCTTCTGCTAGTAATTAGGTTATGTACTTACCAAGTAACATGAACCATTTCTTGTTGTTTCCCAAGTAACTGGTCAGGCAAAGAAGAGGTGACGAATGTAGGTACGGACATGTCCTTTGACAGTAGGCATCCATATTTTAAATATATATTATACAATATATAGAAATGTTTTAATTTTGATATACAACTGGAAATAAGTTAAGCACATCCCGGATACCTTACCCAGAGTCCGGAGCCCGGGCCGGATTCAAACCTCTATTATATAATCACTCGAAATTAAATTGTTTGTTTTGGGATTGGTTGCTGTAGCCTATTGATATAGAATTCAGACGTTTGTTTAAAATTAGATGTGATGACCTCATTTTACATTAGATGTAATATGTTTTAGTGGCATGATGTTAACTTATGAACAAACCTTAATTGTACATAGATAATATTTGTTTATTTCATGCTTTAACAATAACTGTAATACATTTTGGCTGATTTATGCTTTTTAATGTAACGTACTATCATCATGACATCATACAAGGCATTTCAACACTACACTGTTGTAATGCCTCAAGATTTGTAGATTGAATTACATTTTCATAATTTCACAATTGTTCATGGTCTTTTGTATATTTTATTCTATGGATTTATGTTTTGCAGTTGCAACTTCAATTCTGATATCATGATTATATGTATATAATGTTTAATTACGTGAATTACATTAAATGGTCTGATTTGCATACAGTGACAGCTTGTTTGCTGTTTAGGAATTGTTTACCTTTGATTGACGATTTCCTATTGTAACAAAATTACAAATATTTCAGCAATAAAGACTTTAGCCTATATATGTGATGTGTCCATTTTTCATTCAATGTCGAAATTGTTTGCTAATGAAGAATTTTTTAGTTAATTTATGATTTTTACTTCAACAAAATCGGAAATATTGCAACCATAAAAATAAGCCTAGGCGTATGCCAACTCTGTTAAATGTTAAGGCTGAAATTTAAAAAATGCCCCCTGAAATCTATTGATATCATTTGTTACTTACATTATGTTCTTGTGTTCATAGTTATATGTTCAATTTACTAATTTTGTGAATTGACAGACATGTATGTTTGCATAAAATATACGCTTGTATTTTATATTCTTTTGTATCCTTTTATTTCTTATATCTAAGAAGTTCATGACTTTTGCATGAATTCGTTAAATTGGCAATAATCCAATTTAACCAGGGTTTGATGGAGGATATACACACTCTTGTTACTAATGCACGCATATTTCTTATATTGTTACTTGAGATGACCAATTGAAATGAATTCATTTTGTTATAACATTTGTTTTCCAAATGTTACAATGATTATTGAATATAATGGTATTATATATCACTTGCTGTTTTTCTCTAATGCATACAAATAAATACTTTATATACCCTAGATTATTGTTTTGTTTAATCCATTAATCTACGCTAAAAAGTAGCTAATATGATTGATCAGCAAGTTGCATTATAATGTATTATGAAATGATGATTTGAATATATAGCAAGGTCTATTAAGGAGAAGATATGGCAAATAAACATTTAAGACAATATGTTAACATTAAGGACATGCACTATTCTAATGTAACCTTCGACTCTCTATCCAATAGAACATGTGAGACAGATGAGCTAATTATCAAGATCAAAGATGTTGTAAAGTTTCGTTGGTTAAGTAGTGAAGCGATAAAGCATCTTTACTATTACAAATGTCATGTACATGTCAGGACTTATGCCACAACTTCTATCCACCGATATATCTCATTATTCAAAGTTACTAGACTCACCAATATTTTTTACAGAATGGGAGATAATTCAGTGAAACTCATGATTTATCGTACAGAATGAGTTGTTTCCCTTACTAGTATTTCATTATAAAATACATCCCCTAGAAATTTAGTTATTCATCAGATTAATAGTGGCATAAAATTGAATACTTTGTATCCAGTATTCTTATTTTTATTACAAAATACATGTGTACCAAATACTGACAGATTTTTTTCCCGAAATTAATTTCGCTGGGAGTATTTTTTTTTCAAATGTAGTACATGTATTAATTTTGGTCTGACGATTATCCCCTCGTAACTGTATCCTTTGTCATGTATAAAATATTTCTGATTGCGTGAACTGACCAAACAGATGATTATCAAAGAACTGAATTTCTTATTTACAAAATTGACTCTTCACTCATGATTAATTAGACATAGTATGAAATGATGTCTGAGATATGTAACACCGGAAACAGGCTTGTCTGTTTGATTTAGTCTGCAATGCTTTTTTGTTGTTTTCTTCTGATGGATCTCCATTTTTCCAGATTTTAAATTTTAATATTTATATATTTACATGAAAACCTATTCTTAAATCTATCATAACATTTTTTATCAACATCTGGGATAATACTTTAATCTTCATAATTAAGAGGTTTTATAATGGCCTCATTGTTATGACTGAATGGTAATATGAATATTTATGATGCCGAATAACAAGGTCATTATGAGAACTCTTAATTATTGACAATTTTATCAATTAACATTGCATTATTTGAACACATCTGCTGATGTTTCAAAATTCAAAATTGTACCAGTTTATGTTAAATGTTGAACTCTGCTTAAGCCGGTGCTAGGGGGCGTGGAACGGTAGTTTGCAAGTGACAGTACCGTCTTTAAACAGGCTCAATAAAACTGAGCCTGCAACATTTTCAATTTTGCTATTATTCTGTTGTAACAAAATGTGACTATTTCTTGTGATGTCATTGTACTGTAAAGTATAAATAGTTTCCACTACAATGTTTTAATTGACATTATTTGTAATGTAGACTATATATTCTATATAACATTACTAGCAGGTGCTCGTTTCTGTAAAATTGTATTGTAAGTTAAATAGCCAATCATAAATATCCGTAAGAGGGCGTTGTCGTGCAAAGCATATAAAGGCAGAGGAATTCAAGGTGAGTTTAGTTTGTGTTGGTGGAAGTCAGATTGTCAACGTCTTATCTTAGAGCTTTGAAGTTATACCTGCTATATTTTGCCTGTTATCCGTGTTCTCTAGGGGGCAACGCTACCGGAGAGGATTGCAGGTTTTTATATAGTAGAAAGTAAACCGGGCTGCAGGATATTTGAAATCATTGGTCTTCAATCATTTAGGTAAGGAAACCTAGAGGAAAATTATTAATATAATATATTGAATACAAATACATAAATTTTTAATTCGGTATACTTTGTTACATTAAGAGCAATAGTATGTAGCAATTATTGTAGTATCTATATCTTGAGGATACCTAGTTTATATAGTAAGTAATCTAAAGCGATTTGGGATACTGAAAACTATCCTCTTAAGAAAAAAACCAATGCAAGCGATTATAAATTTTCCATTTTTCTTATGGGATTACTGTATTTCAAAATTTTCATTAGAAACAGAGGGATTGAAATAGCTGATTCATTACAAAGCTAAAAAGGAAGACAAGAACGAGTGAAAACAAAGGGAAGAATATATTTTGACTACGTGAAACAGGGCCATTCGAAAGTCCTCGCATGCTTATCCCCAACAGTACTTAAGCTGCTGACCGTTCCAAGGCGGCGCCCCTCTATGTTCCTAAGATGTTATCTGTCGTTTTGGTGACACTTTTGTTTGTGTCCCTGCTTCCCTTTTGCCCCTAGTTTTATCATTTTCTTTATATTTGCCCCTCCCTTCACCGAATCTCGTATCCCCCTTTACTTGCTCGGCCTTTTCATCGATCAATTATGTGTTTTCTTTAATTTCCTTGTTGGTAACTATTATTTCTTTTAAGTATCATTTGAATGATTTGCCTGTCCATGCTTTGCCTTTCGCCCTGCCACTTTTTCTAGGTCGTGTAGGGGATGCGTTTATTAAGGGTCTTTCCTTGTTGAACTTGTTTATCATATTTTGAGCATTTTATAAGGCACGGACTGAATACAGTAAACACAGGCTAGGGCGTACATGTTTATGCGGCTGTTCATATTTCAGTCCTCCGATGAGATGGATAAACAGAGTTTTCAAGGCAACAATAATACAGCATTAGTAAATATAATTTTCTGCGTTTGAACGCAGTGAATTAGAAGATAATTATTTCCCCCTGTTTCGTTGTAATTTTTTGCAACAGGTGGCGCTGTGTAGCGCACGAGTTTCTCGGGTATAATGAACAACGTGGTCATTAGCGCTAGGACAGCCGACTATAGTGAGTGAAGACAATTCTAATTTTAATATCATATTTTGACGTTACATTTGTATTCTATAAATGTTTGTACTTTAAGAACTTTAAGTATTGTGAAACAGTCGACATATCCAAAGTCGCTTACAACAAATTAAACAATGTGAAATATTTATGTTCGTTTCTTTCATTTTGTCATTTTGCAAACAGTTTGCTATGATCTAGGGGATGATATTTTCGTTCTCATTATGTTTTTATTTCATATGATGCTTAAGTAACATCTGACATACATTAACGCGACAGGATTTATCCATATCAGTTGATATAATTCATACAAATTTAGGCAATTCGTTGGCTGCGAAGTGACATCATCCATTTGATTAATCACATTCATAAATATACCAGAATGGAATCATTTTAAACAGACATGGATGGGGATAAAGCTTGATAAAGATTGCCCTGTTCTGATTTTGTTTGGGGTCCGCTTGGGCTCCTTGCCACTGGTTCTTGTTGCTGGGTCGTATGGGGGTTGCGTTCATTGAACGCCGCCTTTCCTTGTTGATCTTGTTAATTATATTTTACCGAGCACCGAGGTACAATACAATCAAAAATAGAATAGAGAAAACAGAATCCCTAAAGAAAGCCCAACACGGTAAATTGAATATGTTCAGGCTCGGTTTGATTGAGCCTGTTCATGGACGGTACTGGAAAGTGCGGTTATCATGGGACCTTCAATGTGACACTGTACTTTCATGAATAGCGGCGTATGGTCCACAAGTAAAAGAATGCGTGTGTTCGAAACGAGAAAACAATGAGCGGAACTAAAAACAAGATGGCCATGGTGGCCCTGAATCGATCACCAGAAACAACAATTTTTCAGTGATACTAGAAATATGTTTTTTTCAAATAAACTTGTAGAAAGACAAGTCCAGGTCAACTTCAACTTGCCTCTCTAGGAATAAGGTTTCCCGACACTGATTGATTTTTTCTTTATATTAAAATGACAGGAACCAAGTTTGATGATCATCCATCCATTAATTTGTGATACAATTTGTCTATGACTGTTTTTCAAAATTGCGATCTTTCTATTTTTTTTAATCATCTAAAAATAAGATTATTACATAATCTCAGTATTTAAATATACATGTATACTGTTTGTCAGGATGACACCACCGATCAATATTTATTTAAGATAACATAGGTATACTAGTCAACTCGACCAGAAAGGTGACATTTCAGGTTAATTATCTTACTCTCTAATAGAAATGGGGAAAATTGTAATTGTAACTAAAAGGCAGAGGTTGTTTTGATGAAATGTATTCAGTGAACATGAAAACAATTTTACATACATTGTATGAAGCACACATTACTTTCAAGTGATAACCAAGTTTGCAAAATGTGATTCTAAATAGAAATAATTGAAACTGATACTAAAATAGCACAAAGAATAAATAATGACAAAATTACATAAAGACAATCAAGAAATACTTCTTAAGTTGACATGAGTTCACTTAATTTAAGTTTTGTTCCTTAATGTAAAATGTTACAAAAGATTATAAAGTAAAATTAGATGAAGAATGATTTACGCCATATCTACATTCAAATTTTTTAACATTTAACTTATTATTTTGAGTGTTGAAAAATTATTTGAATATTACCTAATGAAAGAAAAAAAGAAGAAAAAAACTGAGATAAAGGAAAGAGGTTATGCAGCTGCTCAGGCTAATAAGACAATTACAGGTCTATCGGTCAGGCTGTTCTATATATAATTATTATTATGTTCTCATATAATACAACAGATACTGTAAATGAGTCTCAGTAAAAACAATCACCTATCTGTTACAAAGTGACAATATCCCATGCAATGAAACATCAGGTTCAAAAGTGTGTCCCAATATTTATTGAAACGTGATTTCTCCAAATTAGTAAGGTACGAGAAACAAATTAAACATTTCTTTAGGCCTTGGGGAACATTCTCTAGATTGACCTACAAATGAACCTTAGAATGATCAAAATTCTAGGACACAAACAGAAATATACAAAGCACATGACCTCAAATCATTTCTTCAGGATCTCTGTAAAGCAAACAGGTCTTGACATTAGGACATTCAATCTTTTTTATGCATACCATGTACATACATGTGAACGTTTTTCAATGTTTAAGAGGGAGAATTAACTTCAAAATTTTGAAATGAAAAAGAAGGAGATTTTTTTTTAAAACACCCCTTATTCTAAGAAAAATATTTAAAAATTTGACGGGAGAAAGAGGGTGTCTCCCGCTCAAATTGGCAAGTTCACATGTATGCCTGTACGCATATATTGAAACATGAGTTATTTTCCTTTCATTATTAAAATATAATTTAAAGAAATGCCATGGCCCAGGGCATTTTAGCTATAGTTGCTCCTAATATTTTTAGCTTTAATCAGATATATATGAGCAAATTTCATAAAAGACTACCAAACAATGCTACAAACAAAATTTGGTGATCATCCATCAATTAGTTCTGTAGAAGATGTCTAAAGGTTTTCTATTTTTAGCTCAAGAGACCCCTAAAAGGGGCTAATCAAATAAATATGAGCAAATTTGATGAAAGACTACCAAATATGCTACAAACAAAATTTGATAATCACCCATCAGTAAGTTCTGTAGAAGCAGACGTTTATAGGTATTTCTATTTTTAGCTAAAGCGGCCCCTTCAAGGGGCCAATTAAATTAATATGAGCAAACTTGATAAAAGACTACCCAAAAATATAACAGACAAAGTTTGGTGATCATCAATCAATTAGTTCTGTAGAAGAAGACGTTTAAATGTTTTTTTTCTATTGTTAGCTAAAGGAGCCAATCAAATTAATTTAAGCACACTTGATAAAATACTTCCAAAGAATGCTACAAACAAAATTTTGTGATCATCCATCAATTAGTTCTGAAGAAGCAGACGTTTAAATATATTTCTACTTTTAGCTATAGCGGCCCCTAAAAGGGGCCAATCAAATTAATTTGAGCACTCTTGATAAAAGACTTCTTAAGACTGCTTTAGACAAAGTTTGGTGATCATCCATCAATGAGGTCTGTAGAAGCAGAGGTTTAAAGGAATTTCTATTTTTAGCTATAGCGGCCCTAAAAAGGTGCCAATCAAATTAATATAACAAACTTGATAAAAGACTACCCAAAAAATAGATAAATACAGAATCCCTAAAGAATCCCAAGAATACAAAAGACAAAGTTTGGTGATCATCCATCTTTTAGTTCTGTAGATGAAGATGTCTTAAGTTTTTTTTCCTATTTTTAGCTCTGTTGATCCCTAAAAGGAGCCAATTGAAATGACAGGAGCAAATTTAAGTGTGACTGTCACAAGGATGCTACAGACCAAAGTTTAGGTAAATCTGCCCAGCAGTTTCAGAAAAGAAGACGATTGTTGACGCATGACGACGGACGACGGACGCCGGAGTATCCCCCTGTGATACTAATAGCTCACCCTGAGCCTTCGGCTCTTGTGAGCTAAAAATGGAATTCTGAAAGGGGATCTGAGGCTATGAAGCCTACATATCACAGATAAGACGTCAAGAGACAATTTAAAAAGCAGACAAAATATCCCGGGGGTGAAAAGACAGTATTCAAGTAGGAATACTGGAACCACCCAAGTTGAAAAAGGCCAAATATAGAAGAAACTAAAAATACCACAGAACATGTCTTCACAACAATTATGTAGTGCTGATGCATAACTTTCAATTGCTAAAAAAATGATATAATGATTTTATATAAATTAAGGTTACACAGATTTTATAATTATCTTTTTATTTTTGCATTATAATCTTTTAAACCTAAGCGACAGGCGTATACAGAATAGAACAACCTTATACAAATATAGACAGCGTAAAAAAAAGTGTTAGTAACCTCTCTTATTTTGTCCTGTTAGAATTACAATAATATTGGTCTGAGCAGTGTTCAAGATATAAAAGACTGCTTTGTCGTTTTAATGCAAAATATTTATGCACTCAAGCTTACGTCTTTAGTATGAAAACAATATTTTATTCACAAAATAATACATGGTAGTAAATAAACAAGGCAAATGCAACGTTCATATGACGCAGTCCCCGTGACACACCCAAGCCGGGGACTGAAAAATATTGTCCAGATGCTTAAGTGGGATCGACATTTACGATTGAGTTTGTTTGATTTGGGTTTTATGTCACACCGACACAGTATATGTCATTTGTCGACGTTCCAGCTTTACTGGTGGAGGAAGACCTCAGGTGCCCCTCCGTGCATTTCTTCAGGCACGAACGGGCACCTGATTATAGCCACCGACGTTCCGTAGGCTAGCTGGATAGCTTCCTCACATGAAAGAATCCAAAATCCCTGTCGGGATTCGAACCCACAGCGTTTAGGGGCAAGTGGTTTGAAGTCAACGACCTTAACCACTCGGCCACGGACGCCCCAACGATTGAGTCTAACAAGCGTTCATTGAACGCGGCCTTTCCTTGTTGATCTTGTTTATCATATTTTGTGGTGATATAGTGATATTATTAAGGAATGCAGATGGTGTAGTATTGAGAGATTGTGGTTCTTTGTTACTGTCTTGTAAAGCAGTTTGTTGACTGAAGAAATAGTTCAAAAGATTTGCCTTGTCTTGGTCTGTGTTCGCTTGGGCGGATCGTGTGTTGGTATAAGGTTATCGGTTCCATGATAACCGCCGTATGAACACATCTGCGGATGTTTCTAAATTCAAAATTTTACTATTTCACGTTTAAATGTTGAATTCTGCTTAAGCCGGTGCTAGGGGCGTGGACGGTAACTTGCACTTTCCAGTACCGTCCATGAACAGGCTCAATCAAACCGAGCCTGCAACATTTTCAATTTTGCCGTGTTGGGCTTTCTTTAGGGATTCTGTATTTATCTTTTTTAGAGAGTTTGAGGTTTGTTTATGATATATTAAAATTCGGAAACAAAGTGATCCCTCGGAAGCATTAATCAAAACAAAATTACAAGAGAAATGCAGACTCGGTTTGATTGAGTTTGTACATGAGAGATAATGAATGAATACATGAAACATCCCACACGCCCCCTAGCACCGGCTTGAGCGGTACTCAATTTTCAACACTTAATAGTGCTGGCATCAATGATCCCAAAGGACCAGAAAAATATAACAACACTGAAGTGAAGTACTGGGCAACTTATTACAGCTGCCACACATCACCTGCTGTAAACCAGTTTTTTACCTATTGTGTTATTATTGATTTTGTTTATCTTTTTTTTGTGGCGGTCTTCCTTTGCTTTTTTTTATCTCTTTCGTTACTTCATTACGTTCTTTTCTAAATTTTGACATGTGATAATCTTTATGTCTTGATTTTGCAATTTTGTGGAGACGTGCTCGAGAACGAAACAGTTTTTGAACCATGGAACATCACACGGACGGATAGATACACCATTGTTTGGTATTGTTTCGCTTGCGGCATTACAGATTGTACCTGTAACTTGTTCGGAAAGACGATCGAGGTCATTACAAGATAGTATGTGTTCCCAGTTAGTTTCGTTTCTTAAAATAGTTCTCAAACGATCAAAGTCACCTTTGTCATAGTGCCAGATATGTCTTTGAAAAGACGAATGTATTTGTTTTTTTGTTTTTTTTGTGTTTTAGGACGACTTCTATAGTACAATGATATCTAACTGGATCAGGAATAAAGGGGTCAGCAACAAAGCTTGTAAGGATATGGGTTATATTTTTGATTAGAAAAGATCAATGATGGAACAAAATGTTTCTGTAAAGTGTGTAGTATCTGATATAGTTTGATGCATGTTATAGGAATTAATCACGTTTTGCATTTTCTGGTTGTTTGGGTCGAGTAAGTTGCAATTAAAATCGCCAGTGATGATAATGTTTTCAATGTTTGTGTTATATGCTCTGTCAATGCTCTCTTCTAGTAGCGACCAATAGTGGTTGTTGGCATCGGGGAGTTGTAAAAAGCCACTGATTAAAAGTTTTTGGTTTGTTTTGGGATCCAGATAGCCTCGATGTCAGGTAATGATAAGTCTGGACGGACTCCCCAGAAAGTCCATGTTCAAGATAAATTGCGACTCCACCACCTGTCCTATGTATTCGATCAAAGCGAAAAGGGAACCCAAAATTTGGTATTCTAATATCATCAATTTCGGTCTTTATGTTCAATAACTCTAAATTGTTGTTATACAACCGATCGATACCGCACAGATCGTGCAATACCATTTCTAAAACAACAAACTGATTTTCTTTTTCTAGTTTATTTACAGTAATAACACAAACATAAAATCAAGTTTAGAAGCAAGCATGTGTTCTATACTATCTCACTATAGTCTGGCCTACTCGTGCTGCCCAATTTTATCACTACCGACATTGCAAGACTAGTCGGGTTGTATTAAGAATCCCGTGAAAATAGAATAGTCTGTACCAAAGTAATCGGTAGAAACGCCGTGAACTTCTACAATATCACTTTTGTTCAAACGGAATGTTCCAGATTGTGTTACCGGGGTCGATTCATATTGATATTCGTCGTTAGAATCAGATGGGTCCCAGTGCATTCTCAATTTATTCCCACCATTGATCCTTACAAATGCGTCAATATAAGGCAATATAATTAACTGCTTTGTTAATATAATAGAAAAATGGTAAAGTCCGGGGATTGTACACGTAAATTTCCCCGTGGAGACGTCATAAGCACGACCATCGTTGATGTATACGGATTTGAATTTAAGGGTAGTGTGATCTGGCGAGCTTGTATCTAAGTTATATGCCGTAAATGCCACGTGTAAATCTGAAAGACACATATCAAATACTATGAGTTACAAGATGAAATCGAAGAGATTTACATCCTTAATACATTTCTGTGATTAACAGAATTTATAACATACACACGCAGATTTCACGCCTCCGTAAAACGTTAAGAATCAGGTTGGATTTCGATGTTTACACTTTACCACTCTATAATTTATAAATAATTTTAACGAGGGATACAGGTTTGGGATTTTCTACCTTCTTAAAGGGTATTTGCACCTGCAAACTATTTATATGTTCTTTCTTTTATTCGTTATTTTATTCAAGTTTCGAAAGTGTAGAAGATAAAATTTGAAATTCTTACATAGGTAAGTTGGGATATTTTAAAATAGAAAAATATACTAAAATATTTCGGAAATATATTCAGAAACGAATTGAAAATCATATATATATGCTATTGAGTTTATTGCCAAGTTTGAGTGACACTTTTTAATGTTTTATCATTTTTCCCAACTAGAATAATTATTCTGGGAAAAGAGTGCCAAAATGATCTGAAATGTCATGATCTAGATCAACATCAAATAAAACGTTTATCTCGAACAGTTATTTTCAGTCCCGCCCTGTCAAAGTCGTCAGTGGAGTCCCATTAAAGTAAGGAGTCGCCGGATGAGCATTCGTTATTCACGTCCCGTAACTTTCCTCTAAATAATCGGAAGCAAGGCAGAATAAAGCTGATATTTCTATAATTGTTATTTTCGACTGTCAAATTGTCGTCAACTATCCCGTAGGCGAGATATTGCAGGTATTATTTCATTGGCTAACGTAAAAATATGTATCCAATTTAGCTTATGGAATCGCCAGTAACAAATAACATTCATGACGGTCGATATTTACATTTGAATTTAGACGTTACGTCATGTGACGTTCATCATCATCTGACGTCTGCGAAGGCAGTGATTACAATCTGTAAAGGGATCTAATCACTGTGAGGAGTTTGGAAAGCAATAATAAAATGTTATCGGTTAGAGAATTAAGTGGATTAGTCTATAATGGAAAGTCTGTTATACAATAAATCATTGCGTTGAAAGTATTAAATATCAAACATATCTACAAACCACGAAGTAATTATGTATGTATGGAAGTTGTTGGCATGTGTGAGATACGTATTCCGATAATAGCATATATTTATGTAGAAGATAATAAAATGTTCTAGTAAACAAATAATATTCCCTTTAAAAATGTTCATTTCTTAAACACTAAAAACATTATCAACATTTTTACCAAGCAGTTTTTTATAAGAATATCCAAACGGTAAATTTCTATTGTTTCAATCAATATTTCAACTTTTTTTGAAAGATATGTTTATTGTAAACCTAACGATTATAAGTTAAGGTAAACAAACAAGAATCGGTCATACATGTAATCAATTAGATATTAACACAAGTAAATTTGTTAAGAACATTATAAATTTCGACGGACAAAAATAACAAATACATTAAACAATAGAAAAGTTCAATTTCAGGAAACGATGCGGTGGCTGTACTGTGCTCTGGTAAATTCAATGTTTTATACTGTCGTGAGACGGAGTAAAAACTACCAACACCAGCATTCCATATTTTGTGCCCTCTCTTTTACTTTAAAACTACTTTAAAACTATGACAACTAGATCACTAAAAATATTGACATGGGGTTAGCATTCGTGTCAAGTAATCAAAGCACCTTCACAATAGTCAATATGTTATAGAGGACATGAAGTATCGATTGTTTGACATAAAAATGTAACTTTGACCTTGGGAGTAGTGATCTAGTTGTCATGCTCTGCACGCCATCTCATCTTTTTTACAAGTGATTTAGAAATTTTTTAAGTAGTTTTAAAGTAAAAGAGATGGCACAAAATATGGAATGATGGTGTTAGTAGTTTTTACTCCGTATCACGACAGTATAAAACATTGAATTAACCAGAGCACAGTACAGCCACCGCATCGTTTCCTGAAATTGAACTTTTCTATTGTTTAATGTATTTGTTATTTTTGTCCGTCGAAATTTATGATGTTCTTAACAAATTTACTTGTGTTAATATCTCATTGATTACACGTATGACCGATTCTTGTTTGTTTATCTTAACTTATAATCGTTAGGTTTACAATAAACATATCTTTTAAAAAAAAAAGTTGAAATATTGATTTAAACAATAGAAATTTACCGTTTGGATATTCTTATAAAAAACTGCTTGGTAAAAAAGTTGATAATGTTTTTAGTGATTAAGAAATGAACATTTTTAAAAGGAATATTATTTGTTTACTAGAACATTTTATTATCTTCTACATAAATATATGCTATTATCGGAATACGCATCTCACACATGCCAACAACTTCCATACATACATAATTACTTCGTGGTTTGTAGATATGTTTGATATTTAATACTTTCAACGCAATGATTTATTGTATAACAGACTTTCCATTATAGACTAATCCACTTAATTCTCTAACCGATAACATTTTATTATTGTTTTCCAAACTCCTCACAGTGATTAGCTCCCTTTACAGATTGTAATCACTGCCTTCGCAGACGTCAGATGATGATGAACGTCACATGACGTAACGTCGAAATTCAAATGTAAATATTGACCGTCACATGGAATCTTACGTCAATTTTCTCTTTCTGTTTTATTGTTTAACTTTTCTACCTACGTTCGTTATAATTTATCAAAAAAAGCAAATGTATACAAAATAATGAAAACTAAATTCAAAAGCTAAAAAATAGAAAAATATCAGAAATTCTGATATATCGGACCGTGGTTGCAGAGACCTATGTACTGATTAGGGGAGATCACTGCGTAGGAGATAGATTGTTTTCGTGCTTAAGACAAGTAAATGACAACCTGCGACACAAACAGTTCGCTTTTCGAAACCAGTTAAGTTCAGATCTCACGTTTCTAAGCATGATTTTTGTAGAATTTGATTCATGTCCTGATAGTGTCATATCATATTAAATCTGTTTCTTATAACACCAAAAGACATATATACATATGTATTCGCATTTTAAAAGAAAATAAATTTCATTTCCAATAATTAAAAATATTATTCTTTACTCGTTATTCCTAAACAAACAATAACCACCAATTTATTATAATCATTTAGTTGTATTTACAATTGAATAATGGAAGAGTTAAATAAAATATTGTTTTTGACATGATGAATGAATCATTTTCTAACAAAATCACCAAATGCGACAAATTGTATTGTCATCTAGAGTAAAGAATAAAAGTTACCTGCACAAATATGTTGGTTACACGTTTTCGTTTCCTCTGGACTTCCATCACAATATCTTCCTAATAAAGATGGTCTCGGGTTAGAACATGTTCTTAGCCGACTTTGAATTCCACCTCCACAACTTTCACTGCAAAAACCCCAGTTTTCCCAACTTGACCATCCACCATCTATAAAAGGAGATTCACGATATGTAATAATTCATTTCCATGCTTTAGTTCTGTTTTGAATTTTGAATGAATATCATCACTAGTGAGCAGATGAAATAAAAGGTTGAAAGTAAAACATAAAAAGCAATTGCAAACGTAGGAATAAATAATACGCTATCTACTGCAGTTTATTTTCATTTCCCTTGCTATCTTTCACATAACTTCACAAAACAAGCAGTATTGAACAGTGATATACATGTATGACGTGCTTGTTTATTAGATATACTACCTGCACATGCACCAGGTAAACACAGACTGTCTTCACGTGAATCTCCGAAGCAGTGGTCTCCATATAAACTGGGAAACGGATTAGAACAAGACCTATCTCTGTGCTGCATTCCAACATCACAAGAAACTGAACAAGACGCCCAAGACCCCCAGCTGCTCCAATTTCCGTGCACTGAAAAACAATTTGAGAAATTCCGGCCTCTTAATTACTTCTTACTTTGTCAACTCTTTACCAGGTTTTGAAATATATGGCCTCCATTTCCTCCTGGACGATATCGATAGTTGTTTGGGTTTGCCATGTAAGGCCAAGTAATTAGAGTCTATAATTTAATAATAAATCAAAGATAATGAATTCATAGAAAATAAATGTAACAACATATTAAAGATATTGTAGATAACAAAAGATACGTTGATGGAAAATAATAGACACAGCATATAGTTGTTGTACTTTCCCCCGATATTAAACAACTGTAGAAATACATTAAATAAAGATCTATAAAGTATCTGAATTAAAGTATCTAAATAACAATAGTTACTTCTGTAAAAAAAAATATTTTTATTCTATTAAACTTGTTAATAACATTTGATAGAAAATATAACCTTATATAGAAAAACGCAACAACAATTTAAATATATGTGATGGAAAACATGCAAATTAAACATGCGTTATCATGTGGTTTCCTATATTTGAAAGTCTACATTTATGAAAAATAACACACATATAACATATTTATTCCGAAAAGGTAAGTTTTAGAAGTAAGTATTTGGTAAAAAAAAAACGGCATAGCCTTTTGACCAATTTACTTTGATAAATGCCAACTAGTGAAAACTTATCAATTTAGTGTTTGAAATTATTTTCTAACTATATTGGTTAATAGTTAACCGATTTACCAACGTAATTATGTTACTTAAAAAACTGCAATCCTATTTGATAAAAGTGATTTCAAACAATAAGGTTACAAGGAAGTATTACGCACCTGGGCAAGGATCATTTTGACATTGTTTAGTTTCAGTTACATTTCCAATACAGTCAAGTCCACCATTTGCTGGGGCAGGATTCGTGCAAGTTCTAGTTTTCGTCTGGATGCCTAAGTCGCAGGTGACGTCACAATTTGTCCACGAGGACCAGTCACTCCACTTTCCATCAACTTAATATGATAGTTAGGATAAGTGTTAGGGACGATTTGTTTACACACTTTCCTGGACGATTAAGGTGTTTGTAATTTTAAACATTTTAATTTGCAATATTCAATAAATGGCAAAATTAAAAGTAAATTTAATGTTTTATAATTATAGTGAATGAAATCTGCATTGCGATTTTTTAAAAGCCAATTATTAATTTATCAATTTATTCGACCGGGTCGTATAAACATAAAAAGTATAAAAAAATACAGCATTAGACTGCTGTTATTAGAACGTCAATGCTAACTAGTTTCACTTATTTCAATTTGTGAATGACAATGTTAATGTACGTTAAATTTTATATATCTAGTATCCATTACTAATACATCACTTTATTTAACACTTTATGAAATATAACCAATGCACTTTCAGCGTATGCACCACATCATTGCTGATTTTAAAGTTGTTCTCATTTCCATAGTTCAAAATGTTAATATCAAATCCAAATCGCACTACATAAAGCCTACTTTTTATTGCCAGATTCTAAAAAGTTAACCTCAAATCTTTATCAAACCCTACATATAGACTATTTTTTCCGTAAATGCACATCGTACTCCATCCCGTTTTCATTTTTGAGAGTCCAAAAATCGATTTTATATCATTTTTTTAAATTAAAGCAACAAAATCATACCAAAATGTCAAAATATGTAAGTACAAAATACAGACGTTGTTGAACATTGTTAAGAAAAATACTGATTCTTTTAGACTGGTACACAGCTGTAAAACCTTTACTAGACACGGCTAGAGCCTCGCCCAATATAGTAATGTGAGCTATGTACTACTTGAATGGAATTTGGTATTGTTTACTCTTCAAAACAAATCTACAAGCAAATCCCAATTGCATAAGTACACATGCTGACCAATATTTTTTTCTTGTATACTTTCAGGACTACTAGTCTAAAACCGTTTGAGCTATGTATTAACAAGTCTATAATTTATACTAAGTAAAGGGCAATTACTCTAACAAAACTGAACAAAAAATCCCCAAAAAACAAACAAAACAAAAACACAACAAAAAACACATGCAAGACCTCAGGTACACAGCTTCACAGTAATGTTGATCATTAATTCTGTAAAGGTGGATGATTTCAACTAAAGAACTCACGGTTCACATAACACAACATTTTTGGAATAGTTTTACTAAGTCAAGGGTAAATACTCTACAAAAACTGAAAAAATTCACAATCCAGCCCCCAGGTGCACACCAACTTTCTGTAAAGTTTCATGACGCTGGGTCAAACATTGTTTAAGATCTACACGCTCAAGTTGTAAATTGCAATTTTATTCTTATTCAAGGGCAATGACTCTACAAATACTTAATTAACAACTGGTGCACAACTACACATGCTGACCAACATTCCTATACAGTTTCATGATTCTAGGTCAGATAATTTTTTAGCTATGTGCGACACAAATTGAAAATTAGTAAATTTTACTAAGGCAAGGGCAAATACTAAGTAAATCTACACACAAACATACGTGTACACAACCGCACATGCTGATTAATATTCCTGACAAGTTTCATGACTATAGGTCAAATACTTTACGTGCAACACAATATGGAAATTGCAAATTTTTATGAAGTCATGGGCAAACACTCTACAAATACTGAATAAATCCACACGAAAGCATCCAGCTGCACAATTACACATGCTGATCAACATTCCAGTAAGGTTTCATGACTCTATGTCAAATACTGTTTGAGCTACATGTGACACAAGATGAAAATTGTAAAGTTCAATTAAGTCATGGGCCATTACTCTAAAAACCAAATTGAGCCACGAGCGAAGCCCCGGTTGCAAAACTTCACATGCTGAGCAATATTCCAGTCAGGTTTCATGATCCTAGGTAAAATACCTTTTGAGCTACGTGCAACACCAGTTGAAAATTGCAAAAAATTACAAAGTCAAGGGTAATTAATCTACAAATACTGAATAAATTCACAAACACCAAGGTGCACACCGACACATGCTCAACATTCCTGTGTAGATTCAAGACTTCAGGTCAAATACCGTTTTGAGCTACATGCGACACAAGTTTAAATTCTAAATATTTACTAAGTCATGGGCTCTTACTCAGACAAAACAGGATAAATCCAAAAACGTAACCTCAGGTGCACATTTTCACATGCTGAGCATCATTCCTGTAAAGTTTCATGACCCTTGGTCAAACACCTTTTGAGCTACATACGACACAAAAGAGAACAGACGGATGGAGGGACGGACGGACAAGGGTAAATATGAAATCTCCCCTTTATAGTGGGGCACAATAACTTTTTAATATTATAGTTACTTTAAAAAGAACAATTACCCTCACAGAGACCACAAAACTTTGGACAAACTAGCTTAGCATGTTGGACGTCTGTACATATGTGGAATATTGTACTCATTCGTGCACAGTCAACCGTTGTATCGTCAATGCACACGGAAGCTGCAATTTAAGATTTCTTTGACGGTTGGTTTAGATATTGATCTAAGTTAAATTGTTCTTGATATAACAGAATTGGAATATAAGAGACATTTTAAAACAATAGACAAAAAATTGTTTTTGAATTGATAATTTGATGAACATTCTTACTAGTCAAATATTGGACATCAATGTAATGATCTTTCATGAGATTAAGCTTAGTATGTTTACAAATGAATTAAAAGTAGCCGTACTATTACATAGACAATAAAATGCAAACATAGAAAATGAAATAAAACACTAATAAATACAAATTTTCGCACCACTTTGAAATTAGCGCATGTCATTATCTAAACCATACTAAGCAATATATTTATTCATATTTTCAAAGATGTGTTACAATGAACTTACGTTTTATGTGTTTGCACAAGTCTAAGTTACAACTATCAAAAGAACAACATTCTAGACAACTTGAGGTTTGCCGAAACGTCATATCTCGTCCGACGATACCTATACTGGCACTTCCACCACAACGCTTAAAATCATCATCATGATAATACAAAAAGACTTGTCTATTTTTGAATTAGACAATATCATGTTTAAACATTTAAATTATGAATAACGAGGGCAAAAGCTGAAAGTTTTACGCTGTACATAATCATCAAGAAATACTATTTTATTTAAAGCTATAGTTTTTTCAATCAAAAAACTTATTAGTCTAGCAACTTTTGATTATTATCCCAATCAAACCAAGTCTGCAATTCTCATGTAATTTTGCTGTCTTAATGCTTCCGAGGGATCACTTTTGTCCAGATAAGAACATCCTTATTTATGTATTTACCTGCTATGAGCTTCATGATACACACACATTCGTACTTTTAAACAATCAATTAAGTACAACGAAAGGGTAAATTACACTGTTAACCACCAGTTTTCTTTTAGATGAACGGCAGTGAATTAACTTCGAAAAAAGGGAAAACTATCGTTATCAAACTGTTGCGTACAAGATATAATTACATTTTGACGGCAGATAATGAAAAATATTGAAACTTGCCACTAACCTGGTTATCAGCACATCCCATTTGATATATCCCTTCCTTTACATCCGAGTAGCATACCTAAAACACAACAAAAGAAGTTTTAAACTTGCAATTGTTGACATGGCTGAATAAAGTGAATTATTTTTATCTACAATTATCACATTCGTGGATACATTAGTGAAAGTATAGTGCTATCATAGTAAAATTAATGTTCAAGACGATTCTTTATCAATTTCATAATTATCAGCTACGCATAAAAGAGCATAATTATGCTTCCAAATAAGTCTAAGTATTTCAAGAACTAATGAAAATGTATTCAGATCTTTTTAAGTTTCAAAATACAAATAACAATTAACATGTTACATGAGATTTATGACTGACTTTATAGTATTTATCAGCAAATATTTACTGCGTGTCTAACACAGTAAAGAATATTTTTGCATATTTTGACCTTGTGGTTTGACAATTAAAGTATACTTAAGTGTTGTTTGGAATCTGTAGATTAGTTTCTTTCTTCACGCCATTTTTTTCTTAAATACATGTTCAAAATTTCCATGAAAGTTATCTTGAATCGGATGCATGGCGCCCTAACGTTAAACTATTCAACACGTGACTCCTAAGTAAAACAGAATTTTGATAAACACGTAAAAACGTTTAAATTCAGACTATATTTAACATTTGTATATAACATGCCGGACAGCTATGTAAAGCTAAGCAAATTGAAACCAATTAGGCATTACGCCTCTTGTATCGTCCTATGAAAATAAAATACTACTTATGCAAATGCATTGTTATATTCTATTTTTTTAATCATGCCAGGTCTTGTTTCATGGCAAGTAATTCATTATGTACAATATAATTCAGCCCAAGTTTAATTGTAAATAAGTCAATTTCTTGTGTTAACGTATGATTTTTCTACGGTCAGTATATACCTAATTTTGTCAAATTCGGATACTTACAAGTACAAATTCCGCTGTAATGCAGCAGTTGAGAAATTCCGCGCAAACAAATGCGTGCATTACAGAAATAAAAAATCAATAAAAAAAACAAATGTAAATAAGCCAAATTAAAAACTTTCATCGACTTTATTTTTAGGTATATGTTATTGTCCAACAATATTGGCATGGGACTTTATTAACTTTCACAAAGGTCACTGGATAAACACTGTTATCACACACCCGTGCCGATTTTGCGACTCAGTAAATATGGTATTGCACGGTCGTGCATATATTTAGACGCGACGTCATTAGCGTTATACAAACATACTGTTAAGACGTGCTGAATGTTAGTGTTACACTTCATTACCCTTCCAGATTTGTTCCGCCTTTTTGATTGGATATTGATCACCCGAAAGAAATTGATATTACCGAGTCAGACGGGTAATATTCACCCTAAATTTCCCCGTTGGGTACCCCACGTTCTAAACAACATGCGCTGTGGCGATGCGCGTACGGTTTGATTTTACGCGATTAAAATTCCGATTTACAAGCACTTTTTAACTGTCAAATGATAAATATTTACCAAAATTGAGTAATCATACATATTCTCAACAGTATTGAAAACAAATATGACCTTGTGAAAGCTTGATATTAACTCCAAAAAAGTGCGGCGTTCAACAGACTACACCTTTTCTCTTGTTTACATTCGTTATGTTCGAAAGAAAATACGTCATGTATTTATGTGACGTCATGTAGTGATGAAGGAGTACCCCAAAGGGAATCTTATTTCGACGTTTCGTTTGATGTAGCAATGATTTATTTTAAAATCGTCTTAACTTGGCAGGGGAAGTGTAATAAAATTATTATTTTGGTTTTGGAGTGATACATGTGGATATATTACCTGCCATGATAAAATATCACCCGAGCCTAACGGCACGGGTGATATGAAATCTTGACAGGTAATATATCCACATATATTACTCAAAAACCAAAATAACATATAATAGGCGCGTCAATGAAAAATGACTCTTATTTCACTTTAAATGGTATTTATTTTGGGTATGTGATAAATAGAATATTAAATTCGTGTAATTTTTAACTGAATTTATTGCGCTCGTTGAATAAAACAATATTACGATCGCCATGGCTCGCATAATATATTTTTTCAACTCGTGCAATGAATTCAGTATTGAACTTACACTCATTCAATATCCTCTATTTATCTAACGAATATATCGAGTTATTTATCTTAACCCCTGAAATATGGTGCTTTATCAGTCAAACATATTTCATATTTGTTAAAAATTAATATGAAATATCAATATGAAAGTGGGCGGAGTAAAAACTTATATTTATTTTAAGGGACTTCTTTATAAAGATAATAATAATAATAATAATGATAATAATAATAATAATAATAATAATTAACTCTTTATTTAACGAATGTAGCTTATTAAGACAATTCATCAAAGCATTAAAGATAACATATATAATGCAAAATCTTATTTTCAACAAGGCCTTCAATAAAACATAACAATGGACATATTCAAGCAATTGTAAAGGATTACAACATTCAGTAAATCTTAATCAACAAAGAAGACAGACATAATATTATATTATAGTATAGGTAAATTTTCTATAATTCATCTCTAGATAATAATAAATGATGTTTGAAATGTGATTTAAACAATTTAAGACTTGAAAGCTTTCTTAGTTTTAAAGGAATAGTGTTCCATAACTCCATACTAGAATAATAAAAAGTACGTTTCAAATAATTTGTTTTAGGTCGTTTATGCATAATATTTTTTTATGTGTTGATCTTAGTAAGTTAGTTTTATTTTGAGATAACGGAATTAGATTAGAAATATATGCTGGCGTTAATTCATTCATCGCTTTATATACCATAATTCCAGAAAAGTATTTACATCTAGATGGAAAAGATAACCATTTCATATTTTGATACCTATCAAGATAATTTGTTTTTAAGGGTTTATTTAAAATAATTCTGGCGGTTCTTTTTTGTAATTTTGTTATTCTTTTTAGATCTGATTTGTTACATTGGGACCAAATAATACATCCATAATCAAAAGTAGGGGCAATATAAGCGTTATAAAATAATTGTTTCATTTCAGGTGTAAGAAATATTTGAATTCTTTTCAGCAGAGATATTTTAGAAAAAATAAGCAAGCTTAGAACACGTTTTGTCAATATGTGTTTTCCAAGATAGAGAGTTATCAATATGCAATCTAAGTAGCTTTTGACAATGAACATTATTTATACTCGAAATTCTCAATATGCAGAGAAAGATTGCCTATGTTATATATTTTACATTTTGATCCAATTATCATGCACGTGGTCTTTTCTGGATTTATGGCCATATTATTGAGAGTGCACCATTCCTGTATTTTTAGTAAGTCTAGTTGCAACTCAGACTGTATATTACTCAAACTTTGGTCAGCTATGTGTAATGTTGAATCGTCTGCATACATATCAATGTCTGAATTCGTAGTGACTGATATATCATTTACATATAAAAGAAACAGTATAGGACCTAAGATTGAGCCCTGTGGCACGCCTGATATAACCGGTAAGCTTTCAGATTTATCATTGTTGACTTTTACAATTTGCTCTCTGTTAGAGAGATATGACTGGGAAAATTGTTTTCAGAAAAATGATAAAGTTTTAAATTATGAATCAGTATATTATGGTCAACTAAATCAAAGGCTTTTTTAAAATCTAAAAATACAGCACCTATTATATTTCCATCCTCAATATTCGTAAGCCAAGCATCTATAAGGCGGATCAAAGCCGTTTGGCAAGAATGATGTCTCCGGAAAAAACCTGACTGGTGTTAATTAATGATATTGGTATAATGAAGATAATTATTTAGCTGATTTGCAACATGCCTTTTAAGTATTTTTGAAATGGTTGGGAGAATAGATATTGGCCTATAATTATTGGGGTTTGACTTATCTCCCCCTTTGTGTAAAGGTATAACACGTGCTAGTTTCAGTTTATCTGGGAATATACCTAGTGAAATACATTTTTGTTTGAAAAATCTGTTAAATAATAACCAACTTTTGTTGGATTTTGTTTTGAAAGCTGTCTAAAATGATAGAAGATGGTCTAACTAAGAAAATAAATCCGAACACCAATATCTTTGATTCAGTAATTACCGCTGAACATTACCGCCTTTTTAAGCAACACTAAAAAAAACTTTTTAAATTTATATTTTCAGTTCTAATACTGTTTTACTACAATATCGAAATAATATCTCACATATACTAAAACAACAGATTTGATCTGTATCAGTTTTTATTTAATTTTCACAAAACGGCGCTAATCCGTATGCAGCATATTGACATCATCCTAAGTATACATCTCATTCATAAACGCTGACATTTCAAACATACATACATGATGAAATGGGCACTGATGTAAACACAATACAATCCATTCTAAGACTTAAGATTTTATTGTTGAAAACTTGATAAAATAACTTTTTCTCTTATTATTTCTTTTCTTTAATCATTTCTAAATCTTAGCAACAGTAGAATGAAAAATAGTTATACGAAAATCGGCACCGGAAGTTATTTCAGCTTGAAAAAAAAAACAACATAAGTGATCTTCCTTATTTGTTTTGTTAGAATCGAAACATATCGGTATGAGCGGTGTTTATCGGCTATTTAACACCGGTTTTGTAATTTTGATGCGAGAAATTTAACCACTCAGGCCTACGGCTTTCAAGGTCAATGCCTACGCATCAAAACTCCAAACCGGTGTTAAATAGCCGATAAATACCGCTGAGACCGATATTATGTCTTAATCAATGAATCAATGAATCAATAAATCGACTAAAAAATCTAGTCGATTTTACTGGCAGTGACAGTCGTACTAACAATACAGGCGGTATGAAGAGATTTATAAAAAAAGGAAATAAAGTTGTCAAAATAGGATTCCAACCTACGAGTTTACGTCTAGATTCCTGAAGTGAAAGAACTTTACCGACTACGCCAAGAGGGATTATTAAATTAGACTGTTAATAAAGTGGTTATATACATTTCTATTGATTTAGAAGTAGATTGTTACGTTTACGGCATCAAGCGACTATAATAGGGTCGCAAGAGTGCCAGTTCAATATTGTTGGACGATACATGTTTCGCGGCATGATATGATAAAGGGAGACAAATCGAATACAATCATATGACGAAGGGTGACTACGCATTTGTATTTCTTACATAAGTTCACGTCAAGCTGTATTTAAACAGCAATATACGTCTCTGATCAGTATATTTTTTTGCAGTCCATTTTGCTCGACTAGTTATTTTTAAAATATCTTTTATAAAGCAGTTTCAGACTCAAAACTAAAACTACTTCTATAAATAATTTTTCGGATTTTCTCAATGTTAGATAATCTATTCATAGCTTTCTAATTCACGTAACCAGTCTTGAAAAGCAATAGAAACCATACATTACTCACAAAATAATTAGTTATTTCCTGTAGAAGATACAAATGTAAGAGATAAATTACCGAATTTAAGTTTACTTATTGTTCTCTCTTTTATACTGCATTCCTAGAGGTTGAGGCGTGAAATTTGTTCCCGATCTCATTAAGTGATATGACATGCTGCGAATCACCGAAGGGGAAACCAATTTTTGACTTTACATAATATAAATCGGAACGAATGTTTGGTTCCGAATTTGTTTTAGCAGTAAATCGAAGGCTCCACGGACAAGTTTTTACCTAATTGTCATTAAAAAAGTGTTGTTTTTTATACATTTATATCACAAAATATAAAAGTAAATAAGTATAGTAAAATACGCAATTAAATTGTTTGTAATATTCGTACCTGAGAGTTTTGACATAGTGTCGTTCTGTTGCAGGTATGTGGGTCATCTATGTTCTGACAAGACAAGCAATTAAGGGAATCTTGAAATAAAAAGATAAAATACATCCGACATTTTTCGCAATACCAAAATTCGCGAAATCAACGTTTAGAACAACGATTTTTTTATAGTTTCAGTTTTCTTAAAGTTAAATAATACTATATAGTTAAGATTAAGATTTCGATACCAAAATTAACACAATCTTACATTTCGTACAAAAGTGTTTTTTTTAAGTTCCACGTTATAGAAAAGTTTCATATTTGATCATCCAATCGGCATAACATACTCACTGTGTCATAGAAAGTTATTTGTTCTTCCGTTACACATTTTCAGAACAGGCTAAATTTCGTAAAGTAAATAAATAACAAATACGTGTGTAATAATTAGCATTAATAGAAAAAAAATTACTAAGATTATACTTACGTGAACATTTTAAATTCAAACAAATTGCTACGCAGACAACTACAATGTCTGAAATAGAACACAAGTATAATTCTTATTATTTCGATGCAAATAATTTGTTTATTCCTTAGATACAAATGTTTTATTTTATATCATTATAGAAATGAAATAAAAGATAACTTATAATTGTCGTATTTGTTTTACATTGTGAGATTTAAATTTTATACAAAACAAATAAAATGTTATGTAATATAAAATGAAACAAAAGACTTACTTGACATATCCATTTCACATCATTAAGGCGGCAGTGGAATCTTTGATGCGTCGTTTTTCAGCGCGTCTCTTTTTATAAGAAAAGCGGTGTGCACAATGACGTCAGTAATGCCACATTATAAATGTTTTCGTTCTAGATTTTCAAGGTTATTTATTGTTGAAGGTTGTTCAAACTTTATAATTAATCGGACTTTGCTGATGCCTATTAGTGTGAATGATCTTTTTTGTCCAGCTTTGTGTTTTAGTATATAACAGAAAATAAAGTCTGATCCGAAAATAAAAATATGAAGACTTAAATAACGACATATTGAGAAGACTCGAAATTTTAGTGTTAAAAATCTTCTCTAAGGTATAAAAGCCTAAATACTTGAAATTTGAATTTCTTACACAGATCAAATGGGGGCACTAATAAAAGTAAAAAATACAAAAGATAATTAGAAAATATTCCCCAAAACGAATAGAAAAAAATGCATTTTCAAGCTATTCTTGCGTGAACAGCGTTTCGAAAATTTGGGGTTATTCTTCATAATAGGAATATATTTTTAACAAACAGAGTGAGAAAAAGATCTCAAATTTTGCATACTAGCTTTTGGTCTAGACCTACATCACATAGTACACCAATCTCAAAATATTATATTTCCAGTCTCGTCATTAAAATGCCCCCACTTAGTTGGGACCCTACAATTTGCAAACGTATATAAGATAACCTTTAAAAGGTGATCACGCAATACAAATATGACGAACTTATTCAGACAAAATCGTGTCGGTAATGTTCCTAAAGTTACTTAAAGTTATCTAAATGACCCCGTTCGCTTTTACGACAGCAGAATAACAAAATAATTTGTCTGTAACAGAACTGTTAAAGGCGACCTATCTGTTTATATATGTAAGTACTTTTAAAGTGATGATTAACGTTATGACATTATTTATAACACGTGAAAATGAACACTAGCAAAGCAGTTTAAACCTTTTGATAAAGTATCAAAAACATTGCATTTTTAAGATTTAGTAGTTTTGGAATGTTAAGCTATTTAAAACCAAAAATGATATAAACAATTGAAAGGAAAAACTAACAAAAAAGATATACACTTAGCCCATTAAGTAATATCTTATAGTTTCTACCTTTTTCCTTTTTGGAAACATGCGTTGTTTCTGCACTTATTTATTAAAATTCTAGCAATATGAAATTCCTCGCCAGCCCTAACAACAACTACAACAACAACAATAACAACAACAAAACAACATGAAAAATGTAGACTTTGTTTCATTGTGTTTCTGTTAAGAGATAACGGAAAATCTTATGAATCTCACACCATTATTCAATCATAATCACAAAATTTGCCCTTTCACTGCCATAGGGACGGCTTAAGCCGTCCCTGATATTTTCGGCGTATTTGCCATATGACGGCTTAAGCCGTTTCTATGATAATAATAGTAATAATAATAAATTAATAATAATAATAATAAAATAATAATAAATATAATGAAAATTATACCATCGACAATTATTATTATTATTATAATAACAGATTTGGAAACATATATAATTACTATAATACTAATAACAAATAATAATAATTATATTAAATAATAATATAGTAATTTCTTAGAAAATCCTCTGGCAAATAGGTGAACAATAAAACAATAACCCTCTGGCAGCGAAAGGGTTAAATGAAATATTTCAAATAAAGACGACACTGGATGGAGAATGTGGCGACACTTAACAGTTAACTATCGAAACTTCAAACATGCTATAAAATATCACGTCAAAACCAACAAAGTGGATGCGCAGGCTGGTCTGGATTCATGCTGGTCGCAAAACCCATTATGTTGGTTTTGTCGTGACGCGACTCATTTAGTGAATTTACTACATGTTAAAGGCACCAACGATTAAGAATATTTTCAAGGCTAATTTTTTTCAATGAATATTTTAGAACAAGGATTCTAAAAAATTTGGTGAAATATACCGTAAGGCTACTTCTATATAATCGTGGTGTTAACTCTGTTTACCGTCACCAAGGCAACCTGCTTGACTACGGAGCATATGACGCCATATGCGCCGAGAAGAAAATCGTTATGACCTTTAACTGACTGGAAAATGGACATGTAGACAGACGTCTAAGTCTTTCATATAAATTGTTTAACTTTGATGATGATGTGTGGTCTTAATAGTAATGCCTTTTTTTATATTTTATTACATTTATAAAATAATTTGCTATTAAGTATTCTAGCTGTCCATATAGTCCATTGTCTATACACCTTTTTAATGAGTCATAAACAGCAATAAAGCAAAGGTAAGAAATTGAGGGTTTCAAAACTTAGTACATGGTTACTGACCAATATGTCCCTATTTTTATTTATGTACTAATTTTGTACTATGTCCTTGAGACGTGTTTAAAGGAATCATTTATTCCTGATGATAGCGCCTTGTTTATACAGACTATCTGACCGTGTGTTTAAACAATTGGTGTTATCAAGTGAAACAATGATTTATGCTGATAGCATATAGTTATTTGTATTAATAGTAAACAGGCGTGTTTGTGGACATTGATATTCCTTGTATTATATGTTTGTATATATGTACTCACAAGCATTTGCCTTTTGTTCAATAGAATTATTCATTCAAATTATTCATATACTTTATATATACTGTAAGATTTATTTTCTGAATCAATAAGCAGTTAACATTTGAGTGATATAATGCTTACTTCAATGTATAATTTTATATTGCTTATCATATTCATTACTTTTTCAAACTACAGTAATTGTCAAATTTATCTAATACACAAATGAGAAAGTAATGTTAGTTTTTTTGCAATACTTTTAAATATTATTCGCCCCATAACTTGTTTGATTACAAAGAACGGATACGGCATCTCTGACAAAAATACGATAAAATATTTTAACAGCAAGTAAATGCTGCGCTGTTTTAGTTTATTCTATACAATTTTATCGTGTATCAGTCGACTTAAAACAGCCTCCGGAATAAGTTTGCAAATCCGGAATTTTCGCAAACTCATCTACCTTTTTTAAATTGATTAGAGAAAAAATTTAAAGACCGGTCAATAATAGAGATAGAGTCAAGTAAATCCTGGCCTTTGCAATGACGATACCCTTAAAATTAAATGCAGGGGAGACAATCAAAGTTGGCCGTCCAATGGGGTTTTTCGATTCCCCCATTGGGGATTTGGACCCCCAGTGGGAGTTTAATGGGGTTCCATTTCCTCTTTACGAGAATGGGAGAAAAACATTGCGGGAGAATTAAAAAATTATATACCATTATTTAAAAAAAAAATCACTAATCTTGACTTTAGATATTCCTTCCAAAAATATAGATCGAAATATTAATATTTTTAGAATCTCCAATTATCATTATGGGTAAAAGGCATCTTAATGATGGGAAGAAAATCCTATTTTGATAAATGGGATAAAATCCAATTTCTTATAATGGGAGATAATTCCCATTCTTAATATGGGAAAAATTGATTAAAATTGTCACTAATATTATTATAATAATTACCGAAAATTTACTATTTCCGCGAAAATAAAGTCGAGGCTACGAAAATAAGATTTAATATTTTATAGTGCAAATTTCTGTTTGAATGCGTTTTAATGTGTAATAGTTATTATACTTGCTTTGATTGATTTCATAGCCAATAAAATTTTCATAAATAAAATAATAAAAAAGTGAAGTTGTCCCGAAATACATCATACTTAAATACCTGTAATTCGCGAATATAAAATTGCGGTCACAATAATAATAATAATAATAATAATAATAATAATAATAATAATAATAATAATCATGCAGACCTTATTCATCAAGATCTTATATTCATATAGATCTTATGTATAGATTTTATTTTTGTATGGATCTTAGTGGATCCATACATTCGTACATATCTTAGTTTTGTCGGGAAAAAAATCCCAAACAAAACAAAAATCTGCCTTGTTAGTTAAATTCAAATGAATAAAAAAGTCCAATATATAAGAAGGGGGGATCGTCGGTAAAGTGTGGCGAATTGTCAGTGAAGCGGATCGTTATTGCTCTGCGCCCACAGGCGCGGAGCTATTTGTGTTTACTATTTTTTTGTCCATGGACCCGGATTTGAGCAATAAATCCTTTCGATTAACAGCTAAAAGTAAATCCGCATCCAAGAACTCCTTTCAATTTCTATATTGGTTTCCCCGTCGGTGATTCGCAGCATGTCATATTAATGAATGAGAACCGGAAAACAGTTCTGCTGTTAGATAAATTCGAAAGCTATAAATAGCTGTAGATGTACTTTCGGTTATAAATGTGTTATTTCTCTTTTTTAGTAGTACATGAAATTATAATTTGTTACATCTTGAAATACATTTACACACAGCATATCAAGTATACTATAAGTGATTGAATTTGTCAATATAAAGAAGATTTCAGGCGAAAGATTTTAACAATTTTGCTTTTGATAATTAAATGTAATTTATATTTATGAAATAAAATGTTTAATAATAACATGTTGATATATTGGTTGTTTTGAAATAATTAAACTTTAGTATATAACGTTACATTTCATGCGCGTCTTTAAACCGCCTACCACTTTGTAAAAAAGATAGTGGTATGACTGGTGATATTTATGTTCGACGGGTCCGTAGCGAAAGCTGCATTATGTACTCTTACGAGCAGATGCACCTTCAATAAGGTGTTTCCGCTTTCTCAGCTATGTTTGTTTCACAAAGTTTGTCCAAAGTGAAAGTAGGCCAAAATTCATTTAACAACAAAGCTCACTTTATAAGATAAGCCATTTGCAAGTACACTTCCAATTCTATGTTAAACAAAAATAAAAATGATAACAATAAGAAATTTACCTTGGATGGGCTACATTTCTGAAGACCAAATACATTCTGTTGCAAAGTTTTATGAACATTTCATGAATGGCAAAATCCAGTTTAAAGTCTGTTTTAGTGCAAACTAATGCTATTTTTTGAAGAAAATACAAAAAATAAAAAAATAAAAATCTTAGGAAAGTAGTTTATCTGACCTTGAAAAAACATGGCCTCCATGGCATGTGTAAAAATGTAGTACCATGAAAATAAATATCATTTGTACATGACAAACAGACACACTTTGTTGTTTCACATAAAAAGGTTAGCTTTTTAAGTTCGAGTGTGTTTTCATTTTAATTGTAGTTCATAAGGCTATAAATGATGATTGTTTTCTTGCACTACTTTTTTACAAAAAATAATGGAGGCCATGTGCTTAGAAGGACATGAGATACTGATTTATTTAAGTTAAGTTTTCAAAGATTTTTGTAGCTTTTGTTGGCACTAAAACAGACTTTAAAAAGGATTTTGCCGTTCATGAAATGTGCATAAAACTTTGCAACAGAATGTTTTTGGTCTTCAGAAAATGTAGCACATTCAAGGTAAATATTCTTATTGTTATCATTTTTATTTTTGTTTATAATTGTCCTTAAAATATAAACCTGGAAGTGTACTTTCAAATGGTTCATCATTTTACAATAAGAGCTTTGTTGTTATATGAATTTTGGCCTACTTTCACTTTGGACAGACTTTAGTGAAAACAAACATGGCTGACAAAGCGGAATCACCTTAAGCATAGGCTATAGATAGATATCATGACAACAACAGAAACACTTTGATCTGCAGTTTGAACATGAAGTGTAATTTTTTTTATGAATAATTGTAAAGCAATTCAACAGAAAATATATATTGATCTCCCTAAAAATTAATTAACAATAGATTTTTTTATATATATATTATTAATATCAAATAGCTTTCATATCTTTGTCTCGCACGAATATGATAATAGTGAATTTCCTCACTACTACCTAAAATGCAGGTTACAGTCTTCTCTTATATTGATAAATACTAAATCACCATGTAACGCGTGTATGACAAACAAAAAAATCCTGAATTTGATCTTTTTGAAATTCATCCCATTTTTTCATTCCAGAGTGTGTTCTACTTTCAGTATTGAAAAAACCATTCTTTTTTAATTTGACATGAAAAATATGCGTGTAATATTACTATATTATAATATTAGTCCCTTTTGTTACTATTTGTATATTTGTTACAATTACAACAGACTTTGATATTTCTATCATCTTCTGTTTATGACTACAATAGTGCACAGTACAGTCATGTCACATAACATTTACAAGTCTTGTTTGTATTCAATAGAATTACTTTCCTTACCAGGTAGGCATCAGTGAAAGCATTTTTATATTAAAATTTTTTCCCCTCTTTTTAATTATGGACAGTGCATAAGATAAGTATAATTATGCAAAAAATAGTTTACAAAACATTCGGAAAAAATCTACAATAGTACTTAATCTGAATATAACATGACCTGTGCGTAAGAATACATGTAATTTGGTACGGTATCTGTAACGAGAACATTTTTTTTTGCGCGGAGCTTCTCAATTGCTGCATTGCAGCAACATTTGTACTTGTATATACCTGTAACCCTGATATAATGGGGGAATATCCAATTTTGATAAATGGGAGTGAACCCTGCTGTTCTTAATGGGAAGTAAATCCCAGTTTTTATAATGGGATTTAATCCGATTTTTAAAATAATTAAATTATTTCCATTTCTTATTATGGGATTTTAATCCAAAATTTTGAAATGAATAAATACCCAATAGTTTATGATAACTTTTTAATTAGAGGAATAATTAGAATTTCGATAGGAGCTGCTTTTTTCCTTTTTATTTTGTTTGTTTTTTGTTATTTTTTTGTTTTTATTTTGTATTGTTTTTATGCTTTAATTTATATTATTTATATTGTAGCTTATTTTGTGACAATCAAATCTTGCTTTAAACCTGAACGTAATTTAATGAATTCAAAAAGAAATATGGCAAAATTGATGGTTACCTCTTCGGCCAATCATGGGTAATTACAGCAAATTTGTCTTGTTGATTGTCTTGTTTTGTCTCTGTTATTCAAACCACATGATGATGTACATATTACACAAAATAAAATGTCCAGGAACAAAATATTATTTTGCTTTTTCAAGTCGGGGTTTTATCCGTTTAGCAATGATTTTGAGCATGCGCCACTCGCTTTTAGTTGACGAGCTTGACCACTCAGCCACAGATGCTACTGTTTTTCTATCTAGTAGGAATTGGTTGTCCTATTATTCAATTCAGTCACTGATTTTTTTATAACTTACTGTGGCCATGCTATAATTTTCGCCACAATTTTATCGCCAAGCTCTAAACGTAAAAAATACTAAAATGACCATTAAATCTGAAATTTTGTTTATTTGGTTTTATGGTGCACCAACACAATGTCATATGGTGCATAAACAGTACAAAATGATTTCATCAAACCTCCGGTGAAACAAAGTTAAAGCAACACTAGGTGTCAATAAAACCACGTCACCTGCTGGTCCTAAGAGATTTTTCGTACGATAGCTGTATTGTTTAGCTTCCTCACATGATGGATTCTGAAGTTAATGACAGGATTTAAACATGAAGATGTGGCGGCAAGTGGTTTGATGTTCCCAACCTTATCCACTCTGCCATGGATCTGATCATCTAGTAGTAATTGCTTGTCTCGTTATATTAAGCAAACATATAATAATCATCCTGAAATTTTTTGTTTGTTTTGGTTTTGTAACGCAAAAACACAATTTTTATTTATATCATTTGGCCCCGTAACAGGAAAGATTCGGTTTTATGTCTACAGACACAGTAAAGGTCATATGACGACGTTACAGCTTTAGTGTTGGAGGAGAACCTCAGGTACCCTTCAGTGCATTATTTCAGGCACAAACAGGCACCCGAGTAGCATCACCAACATTCTGTAAGCTAGCTGGATAGCTTTCACACATGACAGAATCGAAAGTCCCTGTTGGGATTCGAACCCACAGCAGTAAGGGGCAAGTAGTTTGAAGTCAACAACCTTAAGGGGCACTTGAGTAGAACGGCAGAAGTTCCGATAGCTAGCTTCCTCACATGAAAGAACCCAAAAACCCTGTTGGGATTCGAACCCACAGCACTGAGGGTCAAGTGGTTTGTTAAACACGGCCTTAACCACTGGGTTACAAAAGCACTCTTTTGGCAAACTTTGAGCAAAACCAACTGTCACAACCACCTCACTTGCTGGAGGTAAAAGACGCATAGCCTCCAGTAATTCAAACCCACTTTGTCGATACTTCAGTAACAGAGTTGAAAGTGAAGGCTGCAATTCTGATGCCTCAACCCTTACATGCAACCCTTCATCCACAAGGGCTATGAATTCCGAAATAAGTGGAGTTGGCTTTTATAAACACAAAAGAAAACAACATGAACATAAAATATATTTATTACATTAATCAATATGATATTTATACAAAATGACAAGGTTTAACCTTTATATCTGGTATACAGTGTATATAATACAACATGAACATAAAATAGGGTCGCATAAAATATATTTAATAAATTTGATATTTATTTATTCAAAATGACAGGTTTAACCTTCATATCTGGTATAAATATCAATGTATCATCAAAATTTTTCTGACATTTGTCAGTCAATGATTGAAACACATTTTAAAAACTCAATATTGACATATTAAAATTATGTCTAGAAAGTATGAAAATTCACCCAAATCATATATACAGAAGCAGGTGTCTATATTTGTGTTACTATGCTGTCGTTATATAGCTAAAATACTTCATAGCCAGGATAAAAAAACAAGAGCCACTGCCTGGCGGGTGCAAGGCTCATTTTGTTTACTTTTTCTATAAGCAAACAAGTAATTGGTTTAAACAAATTATGTTAACGACAGATGGATTTACATAACTGTATCACAATGGCTCATTTTCTAGCGCATGATGAGATAAAAATAAACAGTGAATTATAATGTGATTATTTGTCTGATCTAGAAACCAAATGCTTCTACCATTTTCAAAATATAATAATTGATCATTGAACTCCACAAAGACCTTTAAGTAATAGATGATGGACATTTGAACAGTTGTAAGAGATATAATTAAATTAAATACTTACTGCAAATGACATGCAAATATTATAAATTACCTTAAACTCATTCAGATGATGTTCCCTACACATATTTACATAAGACATTCTACACAGAACATTATCCAACACAGCTCAAATTGTACAAAAGTATCTAATAGACTTTCCTATACAGTATGCATTAAAGTGACACAATATATGCGTCAGTCCGAATTTAGATTTCAACCAAGATCATGAATCTCTAAATTGATACCTAAAATATCACTTGATATTTGATCTACAATAAAATACAAGAGTGCCCAGTGACAACATGAGGCGATGACAGCAAATTAAGCATATGTATTAAGGAGTGATTGACCAGTTTGTTGTTTATGTCGAGGCTACTTTGTACCTTGTGGCAGCAACTGTGTAGCAGGAGACACAAAAATCATTAACAAGCCAATATGTTTCCTTTTTTATTCACGGACCATAGCAAAGCAAAATAATCATTTAACTGAAAAAAAAAACAAACAAAAAACAATTAACAATCGGGAAGAACTTGAGGTATAAGTCAATACAATAAAGTTTCACGCAAATTGCAGAGAAGTAGTCTTGACAAAAAACAATTACAAAAGAACCATAACTTTAACAAAAATCAATGTACTGTAAATGCTGATTATGTATACAACTGGACTTGGTCGGGAGGAGTCGGGACAAATTGTGATGGACAAACAGACAGGCGGACAGACAGTCAACAAAGAACGTTAAAGCATGACAACATAACAAGAGCTGTCGGTAGGACAGCAACGCCCGACTATTCTTAGTGCTTGATATTAAATAACCCTTATAATGTAAAATTTTCTACGTAAACAAAAGGGCAAAATTTGTCTTTAAATCTATGTAACAGCTATAGGCATTGAAGACAGTCCTATTATGCTCTCAAAGAAGAGTATACAATTTCAATTTGTTTCAAAGCCAGATGTCAATAGAATATGATAATATCTGAGGTGGTATGCAAACTTATTGTAAATTCTAATGTAAATTGTAATGCTTCATAGAGTTACCACCTCCTGTCTATAGGTTGGGGTCATGATGGTGAACAAGTGTGCAAAATTTCAAGGACTTTGAAAATATTTGAGGTATTACAAAAACTTTAACTTGTTAATAAACACTTTTAAATATGAAAGCCAGACATGTCCCTTAAGGTAGCTCGCTACTTTCCGACCGAAATTTGACAACATCTCAGATCTTGATGATTTTTTGTATGCAAACATATAGATATGTTAGCTTTAATTCTGCATCTTTATTTTACAAATAAACAGCGTTACTATGACGTCAAAGCGCCCTCTATCGGTGGTGGCGAAATTGCGTCTTTTTCTCAGTAAACCAATCTGTACTTATCAATTTTCATCCGATTTCCTTCGTTTTAATTTTATAGTGTTCAGTAAATGTATGTTTTTGTAATGATATCTTACTTTAACATTTGCTTAATAGTCTGCGATTCTACGTCATTTTTCTCTACATTCTGACGTCCATATCTGATGCAAATATCGCGCAATATCGCAATAAAGATTGTGTAATAAAAAAAATCAACACGGTGAATTTTGCTATAATTTTTCGAGCGTGTAGTGAGAAAGTGAAGGAAAATATCTATGCAATAAAAATATAGGGTCAACGCGTAAGATATTTTGCTATTACAGTTTTAAAATAAAATAAAGGGAATGTAACGTAATGGTTTTGGTGCCGTTAATAGACGTTGGAGTTCAAAGAATAATACCAAATAACAATTTATTACGTCAAACATTACGATAGAAAGTATAAACAACACAGGAACTTGATGAAATGTATATTTTTTAAATTGTTGATTATTTTCTCATTAAAGGCATGCGCTAGATGAGCACATTTACAATGTTTAATCTTAAATACTTTTCTAATTTGCAGGACGCAGCCTCATACATCTTTTAATTCTAATCATATAATTTGATGTTTGTAATGAAAGAGTGAAAAGTGTTATATTATCATATGAATTAACTAGTTTCAGCGCAAAAAAATTAAGATTCACATATTGCTGTATGAATGAAGTAAGAATATTAGGCTGCTTAGCTTATACCCATAATAATATTTATTTTACGTTACATTCAGCTTTTAAACACTTTCATAAAATCACATACAGGCAGACGAGCCTCGGTGTCAAAATACATCGTAAAAATGCAATTAAAAAATACATGCATACAAATGTGAAATAAGTGATAAATTAAATTCAGAAATAATATTCAGATATGTTAAGAATATTTAAAAACAAACTGTACAAGAAACAAAAACATTTATTTTTGCTTACCATTTTTATGTCTGTGCAATACATAGATTATATTATTATAATCTAATTAAAATGTCATGATAATAAGAAAATGACAAACTATAAAACTTTTTGGAACTCGGATTTACGTATACCTTCTTACCGCTTTTTCATTACAGTATAACATAGCGGCCCTCAAAATACTATTTATTTCTAAAGAGTTCCACTACATTTTACCTCTGTAGGGCAACCACTCTAGGCAACAAAGGGCATTTCTCTGTAGAGGTTTTACAGTATATTTTAATTAAATACAAAATATCTTGTGCAACTTTTGTTACCACTGAATACGAATAATGTATTATGTTGACGTTATCGTGTTCATTTTTTAATACAATACAGTTTGCTTTTAAAAAAAACCAAAAAAACAAAAAAAAAGAAACCCCCCCCCCCCGAAAACACACACAAAAACACGTGTTTATGGTGTAAATAATAAAGTGGACTTCTGCCTTATTAAGGGAGATCATAATCAGTTTTTTAACTTCGAATATTCTTCTGTTGCCACTGTGTAATAGGTAAAGTGGTCTTACGCTGTATTCGGAAGGCATGGATTCGAGACACCATTGCGTATTGTACTAATAGATTATCCTTTAGAATTGTTTACTGTGTATGAAATGTTTCAAGATTCACCTCGGACTCATGGCATTTATTTCCGAAGAGAAGTTTATACTGTGAGAAACACTTGTTTCATTAAATTCCCTCAGCTATAATTTAAATACTGTTGAAAGCGGCGTTAAACCCAAAATTAAAAAAATAAGAAGATATAAAACATAAAATGCATATTTCATTATTTTCATAGGCTCTACATAGCACTGCATTATGTGCAGACAAAAACGAGCTTCTCCCACAACCATATTCACACAAATTGAGGATCATACATGATCGTCTTCAATAAAAGGGAATCTTTATTTAATATGCAAAATTCTCCGCTTATGAACATATAAAATTAATCAACGGATTCCTTCGACTCGAATCGAGAAATAATCGCGGCTTCAGGCTTCAGGTCGCCTCAAAGATGCGCTAGTAAACGCATACCGCGAGTCAGCGAGTTTTAAATAAATAAGAATATCTGTAATTATGTGAAATACGTGAGAAATTAAAACTATAGCATGAGAGTGTGATTCCTCCTTTAAATCTGAGTCTCACGCTTAGTGCAGGAATGTTATTTACTAGTATTTAGCTGCGAGAGAAAATAGAATAACTGATGGCTGTTAATAAATAAATTTTTATAGTAGGAAAATTTTAAAATAAATGTCTGCTAGATTTATATAATTAATACTGCCAGTGAATCATGACTTACGTACAAATCGTTGTTACTTCCAGTTGATCATACATTTTTGAAACGTAAATTTGATTCATTCCCTACTATTAACTGATATATACAATTCGAAATTGTAACATATGATAACATGGAAGTTTATGTAGTACCGAGATACACATAACGTGATGACACTGCGACTGCACCGGCCTTTTCATTCTTTTTTTAGGACATTATTTGCAAAATTTATGTTTTTATTATTTCCACTTAGGTGGCATTTTAATTATATCTTTCAATATTCTGAATTGTCCTTCAGTCCTCGAGGTATTTATAACCATTCCTTGCAGTGTTTCAGAGATTGATACCAACTTTTGCAGACAGTCATACCCTGATTTGTTGTTCATGTATATAATTGAAGTTGTTCATCGAAATGAAGGCACCTGACAGGACTTTTAAAAGAACATTTTACGGAACATGTCTAAATACTATGGTTATTGATGGTTTTCACACATTTTTATTCCAGTCAGTATGCTATTTATCGGAAAAATCGTGACAATTTCCTTGAGAAAAATATTTGACGTCACCAAAATCATTACGTTTTACTCACCCTTTGTTTTATATTCAAATAGTAATAGCAAAATATCTTACGCGTTGACCCTATATTTTTATTGCATAAATATTTTCTTTCATGAATTCACTACATGTTAAAAAAAATTAAAACAAAATTCACCGTGTTGATTTTTTGTTATTTCACAATCTTTATTGCGATGTCGCGCGATATTTTCATCATAAATGGACGTCAGAACGTGGGTTAAAATAACGTAGAATCGCAGAGTATTAAGCAAATGTTAAAGAAAGACATCATTTCAAAGACATACATTTACTGAACATTATAAAATTAAAACGAAGGAAATCGGATGAAAATTGATAAGAACAGACCGGTTTATTGATAAAAAAGACGCAATTTCGCCACCACCGATAGAGGGCGCTATGACGTCATAGTAACGTTGTTTATTTGTAAAATAATGCGGCAGAAGTAAAGCTAACATATCTACATGTCTGTATACCAAAAATCATCAAGATCTGAGATATTGTCAAATTTAGGTCGGAAAGTAGCGAGCTACCTTAAGAAACTCTACAGGCTAAGGGTTGATATAATTTTGCATCAATGATTTCATTTTGCAAAATTCTAAATCAAATAGGTCATTTGAAATCATTTAAAGAAAGGCTGCAAGTCTTATTATGTAGTCATGAATGACAAATCCCATAAATAATTTCATGTTCAAGCAAAACTGTTGGTTGAGACATTACAAGTTGAATTAAAAAATCTAACTTATGAACAGGAACCATATTCCTTAACAAAAATAATCATGCAGGATTTATGAAGCTTGTTCTATATGATAAGATGCTAATGTGAACCAAATGTCCCCAGTTCAAATGCAATCATGTACAATGTAATTAGAACATAGATTCCTGCAGTTCTACATTTGTTTAAGACTGTGAAAAAATAGACATAACTTATTGTTAATTTATTAAAGGTGCTATCTCATTTATTAGTAACAGTTTTTCAAATGTCCCGAAGTTCTAGTGATAACTCTGAAGATGTCACAGAGTTCTTATGATAACTTTTGTTTTTGCCAGTGTGTTTCTTGCGCTAAATCACGGCACGTTTTGGCGTTTATTATCATTCAATAAGATTGTTAATCATTTTGAAATGCTGTACGATCATCCTTTGCACAAAAATGTGGACAGAACGTTGGTCTTTAGTGTCTGCAAAGGATACATACGTGATAGGCTATCATCTACAGTAAAAATTGAACTAGCGGCCACTGATATTCAGCAGTATTATGGCTTAAACCACAAAACAAAATGTCTTAAAATGTACACGTTGTTCTCAGTTTAACATGTTTTAAGCAACCACCTTTCTTAAGCAGACAATATATAGGCATGCTTCCTTTACCTAAGGGCTAAGTAATTTGTATCATTTTAAGTATATAGCCAGGATAATTTCCACATCTATGTCTTAAAAAAGTACGATACAAGATAAAAACTCAACTGCGGTTGGCTCTAACTACCGATCTTTCGAAATAATTTGAACTGTCCCTCCAGATTCCAGATTTACCTAGAATTGGATTTCAGTTATTGTGCATGGGCATTCAAACTAGAATTCTCCAGGTGTTGCTTGTAAGTGTCGCAAGTTCTCTAATGTAACTTTAAACAACAGACAAAACTTTCAAACATATTAATCGCTGTACTATTATAACTGTACATAATAAACAAATGTTTCTCTGGCTGATGCAGTAACACAGATGCTTAACTGATAAAAAATAGACTGTATGTCTGGATGAAAATGATAAATGGCCAGAAAACTGCTAGGGGCCGGAAACTGCTAGGAAACCAGTACATTAATCTTTTTTCCAGTATACGAAATCTGCGTCAAACCAAAAAAAAATACTATGAAAGAGAAACGGGGGTAATTAATAATTTCTCTTGAACTAAAATTAACTCAAAACCAACATTATATATCCTTTTTGCGCAAAGGATGATCGTACTACATTTTATTATGGTTTACAATCTCATTAAATTAAAAAAAACGCTAAAACGTGCCGTGATTTAGTTCAAGAATTACATTGGCAATAACGAAAATTATCATAAGAACTCTGTGACATCTTCAGAGTTATCACAAGAACTCCAACATTTGAAAAATCGGGTATAAATCTGTTAGCCGGTGCTTTATATTTGCAATTTCGCATTATAATTAGGTACTAGTAGTTATGTATGGCAAGGATGAAGACCAGAAATAAACAGGTCAATACTTGTGCATTGGCAAATAATTTGGAAATTTTACTCACAACTACCAGATTTGAAGTAAGAGACGATGAAAAAAAGCCTGTGAATTAGTTTTTGACACAAATTACAGATGTAAAACATGCTTAATCATTACAGTTCAATTTAGCACCTAAACTCATTTTTGAAAGATGAAAATAACCATTTTTAACGAGTGTTTTTGTAATATATACAGATGTTTTCCGACGAACTCCGTGACAGTTATCACGAGAACTCCTGAACAAGTTATCATAAGAACTCCATCCTTCGTGTAACACTTCCTCCTCCGTGTGAATGCCGCAGGAGAAATAATACCAAACAATGATGTAACTATCCGTCCGTGTGTTATTCCATGGTTTAATTCTAATATAAGAAACTGATTCGTTCTCGAGCACGTCTCCACAAAATTGCAAAATCAAAACATACAGATTATCACATGTCAAAATTTAGAAAAAAACGGAATGAAGTAAAAAAAGAGATTAGAAAAGCAAAGTTAAACCACCACCAGAAAATGATAAACAAAATAAATGAAAACACAATAAGTAAAAAAACAGGTTTACAGCAGGTGTCAAGTGCTGTGTCATGTGTGTGGCAGCTGTAAAAAGTTGCCCCGTACTTCAGTTCAGTGTTGTCGTATTTTTCTGGTCCTTCGGGATCATTGATGCTATCACTATTAAGTGTTGAGAATTGAATACCGCTCAAGCCGTTGCTAGGAGGCGTTAGGGATGTTGCATGTATTCATTATCTCTCATGTACAGACTCAAACCGAGTCTGCATTTCTCTTGTAATTTTGTTGTGATTAATGCTTCCGAGGGATCACTTTAATTCCGGATTTTTATATAATATTATCAAGAACAATCCTCAAACTCTCTAAAACCCATAACCTACTGCTGACGTTGAAGTTTGGGGGTCAAGAAAGCAAAGTCTGACCTCATATACCAGCTATAATCATTTGCAGAGTGAATAATAGAATATCCAAAACTACAGCATTTGTTGCTGACATATTGTAAATCATGTTAAAAATAAAACAAACAAAACACCCAAAGCTTATATCTGAATTATATCACATCATATACATATCTGCCGGACACATGGTACTGTAGTGTAGACAATTTAGGTAATTTTGATACACTCATTGTCGAGCCTCAGATATAAGTATCAATACAATCAGAAATAAACAAACTAGTTTGTTAGTTAGGAGAATAACCTATAGCTGAACTGTGTCAAATATTTTGGTGCCTAGGATAACAATTATGTAATCTCTATGAAAAAAAAATGTTACAAAAGTGTCCGGTTGATGGTCTCCGACCAGTAAGCATTCATACATGATACAAATAAAAATGAAAATATTTTGGTTATCTTTTATTTTCTTGGAATTATTTCCCTTTATCCCATTTTCTGGAAACAAAATATTTAAAGTTAAGAAAAATTATATTGCAATGTAAACTTCTTTACAGAAATGTGTCCAACAACTTCATTTTGCTCTAGATTATTGCGCCATATTTGGATTAAATAGTTTGTTTCTGGCATTTATATTTTGAAAATTCTTTGACACTGAACATTATACTTTGAAGTTTTCTCTGAAAACAGAATGACATGTATGCTGGCATGTGTTTGCGCAATTCATTTACAAAAAGCAGGTGGGAATGACTTCATTTAAGGCATGAAACATACATTGGGATGTAAGGCAGGTTTTTCTAGCACAGTTGTAAAGAGTAGATAATCCTTTCTTATATGCAAGAAACTCAATGATTAAATTGACAGTCAAATATATTCTATAAAACTACACATTTGAAACATCGCTTTCCATTGGATATTTGTGATATTTATATAATTTATATACACAGCTATTGTCTATTTATAAATTAATTTCTTTTTTTCTCAAATAACGGAAGTTTGCTTTTTATAGATTTGTGATTCAGATTCTTGATAGGTTATATGACCTTATGTAAACAGTTATTTGATAATTACTTTCATATGAATATACTTTTCTGTTTAGTTGTATCAAGTTGATTTTGTAAAGTTGTAATACTTAAGCCCTTTTGGTGACTCAGGAAACAACTTTTTGTATCAAAAGGAGATGCGATTCATTAGAATAGCAATCTAATTTTGCACAAATTTATTAACAGAAAAGAAAATCAAACAATCAGTTTCTTGGCAAATTTATTTATTGTTGCAAATTCTTTTTAATGTAATATAGTTAAGTAAAAGTTAAAGAAACATTATTGACTGTAAGACTTGATAAACAAAAATAAACCAGTTGATGCTTTCAATACTGTGTAAATAACTATCTTATTACACTTAACATTAATAATATCTTCATATAGTTTTTTAGCTATTTAAGTAAACTGAAGTAGCATATCTTATAATAATAAAACCTATGTTATGTTTTATTCATGTGGGTGTTATCCCTGATAATTACATGGATATAGTGCTTACCTGTCTGTTACAATCATGCAATCTTAGTTTAATTGCTAATCACTCTAAACTGACAATTTTACTTCTTAAATGGTCTTGTTACATAATTGATAATGAGCAAAAAATATATGATAAGATGATAGTAGAGATGATAATTGTAATTAAAGCTTCATGGGATTTTTGGTTTTAAAAATTAGTGCTTTTGTTTTGGTTGAAACCTTATTGTAATTATTTCAGATAAATGGAGGAATGCTACCACCAACTCTATATATTCAAGCTGACTATTCTGCAAAGGATAACAAAAATTTATGTAGGGAGAAAAAATTGAGCCATTGCTACAGTTAAATTGTTGTTCCCATTACTTTTGCTGTTGCAGTTGCCCAGCAGAAACGATAACAATATATTTGCCTGTCTTTAAATTGTCTATATACAAAACATGTTGAACAAGATTTTCAAGTAAACTAGGTTGATCTTGACAATGACCTTCAAGGTCAAATGTTTTTTTTAATTTCTTAGATTTCTGCTGTAATAGGCTAAACATGTGTTATGCATGAAAGGATTATTGTTTTCATACTTTGACACAACAATTCTTTAAACACAACCTTCATGTTCAATATAATTTGTCCAAAACTACGAGCGAGGTTAATTTTGCGGTGATGAAAATGACAATACCCTTGGGTCTGTAAGACATTTGCGTATTTTATTTTTTTTAAATAGGTTTCGATACGCATTCTAAATGAGTATTTTATAAAATTAGTTGCATAAATATGCATGTACACGCCTTATCTGTTGCTCTGCTACAACACTAGAGATACAAACTTATTGTTTTTAACTTTTCTCTATAATTTTAGGTGAAGCTATCATTTCTAATGGTCGGGCATACTCATGAGGACATTGATCAGGTGTTTTCAAGGATAAGTTGCCACATGAAACATGTAGATGCCCCAACATTACCGGCTCTCCTACATGCAATTGGTGATTCAACAACACCTTCACCACAAGTTGTAAATCTGGAAGGCATATACAACTACAAGGCAACTTTAGAAAATGTTAGAGGAATGATTGAAGGAATATCAGGGCCTCATCAGTTCATGATAAAGAAGAAAGAGGGGAAGGTAATTCTTCACTATAAGGACTGGCCTATAGACAAGAGCTACAAAACCTTAGATATACATGAGAGAATTCCGGAAGACTTGTCTGTAGAGCCAGTTCTCATGAACCCCAAAATGAAAGAGGAGGCAAAGAAAATGGAAAACGAAATTGAAAAATGGAAAATGAGCGGCAGGCTAGGAGAGGAGGAGGTACTTTGGTGGAGGAATTATTTAAAACTGAAAGTGATGAAGCCTAATGTACCAAAGGTGAACCAGCTCCCAAAGTATAAGCCACCTGTTCAGAATCCTCATATTATCAATGAAAATGTGATACAAGCAATTCAATTAGCAGAGGAAAAGGAGAAAAAAAGATCAAATTTAAAACTGAAAGGAAGGAAAGGTGTAAAAAAAACCAGGAAGTGAATAAACTGTGTTTGATAAAAGTGGTGAAGGTTTTGGCGCTGTCTGTATGGAGTATATGACTGAAAATCTTAGAAAAAAGTGGTTTTTTATCATTTGTTTATTTGCCATTGGCACAATTAAAGAATAGAAACATGTTGTGTAAACTAAATATCAGTTAAGTAAATACTTTATCTTAGATTTTTTTGCAAAGAACATGCTATTTATTTTACAAATATTTAATTTTGGGGCCACTAAATTTGGACATGTTTTTGTTTAAACAATCAGAAGCTTAGGTAAATCTATTTATATATAGATATTGTTGAGTTTTAGTCACTGGTCATAATATGTAAAATATTTCTTGAAACGTTTGACAGAAGTATGCCCCTTTTTCGACTAAGAATTTACATTTAAAGTTTTTGTAATGCTTCAAATATTTTCAAGTCCTTTGACATATGGCTTTGAAACTTTTCACACTAGTTGACCATCATGACCCTAACCTGTAGACAGGAGGAGGTAACTGTATCAAGTATTTTGACAGAATTATGCTCCTTTTTCGACTTAGAATTTACGTTAAATGCGGCAGAAGTAAAGCTAACATATCTACATGTCTGTATACCAAAAATCATCAAGATCTGAGATATTGTCAAATTTAGATCGGAAAGTAGCGAGCTACCTTAAGTGACATGTCTGGCTTTCATATTTAAAAGTGTTTATTAACATTTTCGGGTACATTATACATCAGGATAAAAAGCTAAAGTTAGTGAGACAACAGTGTGGAGCTTGTTCAGTCTCGATAGCCTTGCTGTATTCTGCTGGCAAAGGCTAATCACTCGGTTTCAGCAGTGTAAGAGTTAAATGTTTTAGTAGGCATTATCTCGGAAAAGTTCAAGGCTCTGACAATTAAAGACATCTTACATTTTGTGTTCTTAGACTTAAAGCAGCATGCATCCAGGTGCATGCTAATTTTCATTAAAATTTTCAAAATATATTTTTAATATCATAGTATTGTGAAGTGAGTAAAGAAAGTAATTTACACACTGCAAATGGCACTTACATTCCACGTAAATAACCAAAAACAAGTCAAATATGCAAAAATAAGCCGTTCTTATAAGTCACGCTGAGGGAATATGGTGATTAATAATGTAAAATACAAAGTAACTTTTTACTTTTCTAAAATTCTAAGTACAGTTTATTTTTATGTCAATAATTTGATTAATATGCAGGCTTTAAAACTTATTGAACACTTTCTTTGATAAGCTAGTAAAGCTTATGTACAATCAAACATGACAATAGCCAATTACACTGTCCTGTGGATAATGCTAAATTACGACCAAATAATATGATCTGTTTTTAGTAATAGCTTTATAAACCAGATACTGTTCCGGCCTTCTTTTGGCAATTGTCAAAATATTTATATATATAATAAGCTCACCTGTCACAAAGTGATATGGTGAGCTTTTTTGATCGCTTTTCAACCGTCGTCCGTCCGTAAACTTTTACTTTAAACAACATCTTCTCATAAACCGCTAAGCCTGTTTCATCCAAACTTCACAGGAATGTTCCTCTGGTAGTCAACTTCAAAAATTTTCAAATAATTTAATTCCATGCAGAACTTTGGTTGCCATGGCAACCGAGAGAAAAAACTTCAAAATCTTCTTTTAAAAAACCTAACGAGCTAGAGCTTAAATATTTTGCATGAAACATCGTCTATTTAGTGTCAACAAAGTTTCTACAAATGAAAGCTCTGTGGTCAAAATTGGCCCCGCCCAGGGGAGTCATTGATTTTTCTTATTTGTATATAGTAAAATCTTAAAAGATCTTCTACTAAAAAACCCAAATAGCTAGAGCTTAGATATTAAGCATGAAACATCTCTAGTGGGTGTCTACCAAGTTTGTTCAAATAAAAGCCCTTTGGTCAAAATTGGCCCGCCCCAGGGGGTCATTGTTTTTCCCTTGTTTCCATATAGTAAAACCTTAAAAAATATTTTAAAAAAAACCTAAGAGCTAGAGCTAAGATATTTAGCATGAAACATTTTGTAATGGGTGTCTACCATTTTTGTTCAAATAAGGGCCCTGGAATTAAAATTGGCTCCGTCATAGATTTTCCATATATGTGTATAGTATGTGTATAGTAAAAAATTAAAAAATCTTCTTTTAAAAACTCCAACGAGCTAGAGTTTAGATACTTAGCATGAACTATCTGCTAGTAAGTGTCTTCAAAGTTTGTTCAAATAAAAGCTCTGGGGACAAAATTGGCCCCGCCCAGAGGGGGGGGGGTCATTGGGTTTCCCTATATGTGAATAGTAAAACTAAAAATCTTCTATGAGCTAGAGCTTAGATATTTATCATGAAACATCTTCAAATGGGTGTCTATCAAGTTCAAATAAAAGCCCCTGGGTAAAAATTGGGCCCGCCAAGGGGGCCTTTATACAGATGAGCGTCTTCAGGGCCATCATGGCCCCCTTGTTTTTTTTTCGTGTGAATGATTTTCTATGTCATTATTTGAGAAATTATTAACAAGATAGCTTGCTTGCATGCTTGCTGATAAAGCTTAGAAAACCCTAAACAGTTTAAAAGAACTGGAGGTTTTTGTTTATTTGTTTACAAGTAGATCATGTACATGGAATTTATATATCTTTAGTGTCTAAGTTTCTTCTGATTATATTCGTAGTAATGCTGGTCACATGACTATTATGGTTTAATTAAAAACTAATTTGAAAGAAATTTGTTAAATTATTACCATTGATTTACCAAAAATAAGATAATAATCTGTAGGCTCTTGCTTTGATTGAATGCGTATTTAGTAAACATTGTATAATGTAACAATGTGAATGGGTATCATGATTTCACTGAAACATGTAACAATATGACTGGATATCTGACTCAGAAAGATTAGTATTAAACCAGTGCTGAAGGCACAAATTGTACTTTAAAACCTGAAATATCCAAACTACTTGCCTACCTAATAGCTAGCTTTATATATATATATAAGATATGCAAGTGTATCTATCTATCCGTCATGCGGTCGTATTTCAACATATATATTTTTTTTACCGATACTATGTAGAGTTTTACTTTTTGACATTTGTGAGATAAAACGATGTTATTAAACCCCCACCACAAAATGTGGGGGGGGGGGGGCTAGAATGGATTCGCTTTGTCGCGTCGGTCGGTCGGTCGGTCCGTCTCCATTTTCGTGTCCGCTCTATAGATCCTATACCAAATGAAGGATTTTCTTCAAACTTGGCTCAAATGTTCACCTCAACAAGGGGGTGTGCAGAACCCTTATTGCCTATGTGTCAGCTCAAGTTCAAGGTGACAATTGAAGGTCAAATATCAAACACAATCAAATATAAGACAGTATGTAGTGTCCGCTCTGTAAGTCCTTCACTTATTAAAAGATTTTCTTCAAACGTGGCTCAAATGTTCACCTCAACAAGGGAATGTGCAGAATCCATGTTGCCTATGTGTCAGCTCAAGGTCAAGGTCACAATTAAAGGTCAAATATCAAACAATCAAAGATTACACAAAATTTCGTGTTCACTCTGTAAGTCCTACACTAATTGAAAGATTGTCTTCAATCTTGGCTCAAATGTTCACCTCAACAAGGTTATGTGCAGAACCCATGTCACCCTTTTGCCGGCTTAAGGTCAATGTCACACTTGAAGGTCAAAAATTGACTTAGAAAATATTCTTCAATTTTAACATGTAATTTGAATATTTCTGAAACTAGAAAAGGTATTTGCTAGAAACTTAAAGTATATATGAAGTGTCACAATTAAGATATGCTGGTCAAGTTTCATTACTCTGTATTGTATTTTAGCAAAGTTATACCCCTTTTGAAGTCTTCAAATATACATACAATCAAATATTAGACAATATATTGTGATCACACTATAAATCCTATAGTAATGAAAGACTTTTCTTCAAACTTTACTCAAATGTTTACCTCAACAAGGTTATGTGCATAATCAATGTCACCTTTGTGGCGGCTAAAGGTCAATATCACACTGGAAGGTCAAAAACTTAGAAAATGTTCTTACATTTTCGCATATACTTGAATATTTCTGAAACTAGGAAAGGTATTTGCTTGAAACTTATATGAGGTGTCACAAATAAGATATGCAGGTCAAGTTTCATTACTCTGTATTGCATTCTGACAAAGTTATGCTCCTTTTTAAGTCTTCAAATTTACATACAAAAAGTTTTTACAAAAATTTTATAAATAATATGCTAAATGCATGGATTAAAATAAAAAGTACATGCTTAACAAAAATTATCTCTTATAAAGACATTATTTGGAATAATTCGGATATAAAAATAGATGGTAAACTTGTATTTTATGAAAATTGGTTTATTAAAGGAATAAAATTCGTACAACACTTATATGATTACAGAACAGGAAAGTTTTATAATTTCGAAGAATTTAAATATTTGTATGGCACCAATTATACAGATTTCTTAAACTATTATAATTATGCTTATTGGAAATATACCTGACACTCTTATCAACAAGTTGAAAAATGCTGAAATAAACACTGTTTCCTTGCAACCTTTTATACAAAATGTTATACAATCCAAATCTGTGAATAAACTTTTATATGATATGCAAATGAAAAACGGAAAATGTCAAGGGAAAAAAGTAATGAACCTAAATGGGAAGAAAATATACAAAAGCATATTGACTGGAAAAAAGATGTATCAACTGCCTTTTAAGAGCACACTAGATGTCACATTAAGACATTTCAAGTTTAAATTCTTTCATAGATTTATACCGACTAATACTTTTCTCTTCAAATGCAAACTGTCTGACACAAATTTGTGCGATTTGTGTCATAATAGCATTGAAAATTTTGACCATCTCTTCTGGGAATGTACGAAAATACAAAATATTTTGTCAAAGCTACACACACGGCTAAACTCAATTGGAATTATGTTTAATATTTTGAAAGAAATATTATTCTTTGGAGAACTTAAAATTAATCTGCATAGTAACATAATTAATTTCATTCTCATGAAATATTACATTTTAAGACAAAATATCAAAAATATACACCAAGTTTTGAAATATTTAGAAAAATGTTATACAGTAGAATACAAGTAGAAGAACAAATTGCTTTATCTAAAGATAAATTGTAAACGCTTAAGACTAAATGGAATATCCTCTTTAATATAAGAATTGTCGATTGAATCAAGAGTAAAACAATGCCAAAACAATATTTATTAAGAAAACTAATAAGATTTGTAATAATGACTATAAAAAAGGGACAACATTTTTTTTGTGCATGAGAGAGCGTGCCTGAGTGAGTGCTTGTGTATGTATGTGTATATGCGTGCGTGTGTGTATGTGTATGTGTGTGTGTGTGCGTGCGTTTGAGTGTGTGTTTACATTACTGTTTTAGAAGTGAATAATTATTAAAATGGAATATATTATGTTGAATACATGTAACAACAGTATGTTAACTGGAATGTTTGTAATTCATATATGAAAGAATATAATAAATGGATTTTTTTTAAATACAATCAATACTAGACAATATGTCGTGTCCGCTCTATAAATTCTATACTTATGGAAGGATTTTCTTCAAACTTTACTCAATTGTTCACCCCAACTGGGCACTGTGCAGAACCTATCTTACCATTGTGCCAGCATAAGGTCAAGGCCACACTTGAAGGTCAAAAATTGACTTATAAAATGTTTAGTACATTGGGAAAACGAAAGGTTATTTGTAACTGTTTCGAACATGATTTGATAATAAATATTTATACTATTACCTGTACAATTAGTCTTTTTTTCACCAGAGATAATTTCTTTTTATGTATTTGTGCCACTAAAGTTATTTCCTTAACCACCTTTCCAGGTTGTCTTCTGTCAAGGATATTTGTGGGGGTATGACTCGCATTCAGCGATAGTTCTAGTTTCTATCTGTATTTTGTTTTTTCCAATTGTTAAATTCATTATCTATTTTTTGGTGAATATTTTTTTATCTTATCAGCATCGGTTTAGTTAATTAGTATTTTTTGTAAATTAAATGTTCGCCCTTCCAACACGTTGTGTAAACGTTCTACCTTGTGGTAAATTATCAACAAATTGGTGTTTATGTCAATTTTTATATATCATTAACCTTATGTCCATTTTTCAACAGTATATATATTCTAAATATAGATTTTTGGGAAAACAGTACATGTATACATGTGTAAACTCAGGAGTCATGTCAGCGAGTAAAAAATGTTCTGTTACTGCAGATTTGGAGGTTTAATTAAATAAACACCAAGATAAGTGCATCTTTTATTATTAATGCTATTTTTGTTCATTTTTTTTCTGATATGTTGAATAATCATCGTATGAAATAAATGGGACTGGGTTATAAATAAAATGGCAGGCATCTGGGTCAGGTCATGACAGACAATTTTTTGGGATACATTGTTTATTGCACTCGATTTGTATTTGTCATGGTCTTTATAGAAAATTGTTTTTTTTTTCTAAATTAGATATTAATTACATTACAAAATAAATAAAAGTCCAGGCAGCAATGAACAAATTAAACAAGTGTGGATAAAAAAAATGTTGCCACTTAATTTTTGTTTATATTTTCCTACATCACCGGGACAAAAATGTTACTGGACACACCCATTAACATATTTCGCTATTTGTTTTCAATGAATGAGCTTGATATAGATCTACATCAAGTAGATTTATACTGTTTAAAATATTTCTAAAAGTCAGTGTAGCTATTAAAGGAAATATATGTATAGGCTACTGTACAGTACTGTACCAGTACTGTAATTATTGACAAATTAATTTCTATTATAATTCAAGATCCAATAAAGTAGAGAAAAAGTTATCCCTGTACAGCATGCTGCTTTTGAAATACAATAAAGCATTTTCTATCAGTATGGCTTCCATTAAGTTCCAAACATTGGCAGTCAAAGACTGCAAAGTGTCTGTAATTGGAAGTCACTTTAAATATAGGTAAAGAAGGAAAAGCATTATTTTGGAAGCCAAACTCAAGGAGTAAATGACTCCCAAACTTCAAGATATTTTTAACATTTATGAGCCTTTACTTTTTGCTGATGAAATAGTTTGTGTTGCAATTTTAGGTCTGACAGCCAACATACAGTTAAGATCTTCAACTTAGTTCATTAGAGTTTTGAGGCAGATAGTATCCAGCATGTTATAGCCATATTCTTCAAGACCACAATGAAATGTTCTTGTAAGAGTTTTGATACTTGGTTTAAAGATAACATGATTAACTATGTTGTAATCATTGTATACATATGTAAATAATCATCATGAACTGACCATTCTCAACCCTTTTATCAAAATAATGATAATACTAAATTTTCTGAATTGCAGTTGGAAGCAATGTAACTTATTTGCAATTTATCATTGTATATACAATGTCAGATGAGATCTTAAAAAAGAACACATAAGTATTGCATCTATTTGCTGATGAATATACTAAACAATTGTTGGAAATGAGGCAAAATGTGTGACATCTTTGCCCTATTTAGCACCAGGGGTATGGAGTAAAAAAGACAATCACTTTGTATCAACAGTACTATATTGGTCAAGATAAAAAACACTTCAATTGGGTTAGCATGTATTTTATGCAGTATTCCATATTAAATACTCTATTTTGTGAAATATGACGTGAGGTGTCTTCACCATAATACATGCACATAATGTAGATTTAGATTATTTTAGTCATGTTCAAGAAGAATGTTAAAGCTACATGTACATGATATATATTATATATTGCTGACATAGTTCTTACATGATGATCAATACTTTATATGAACCAAATAGCTGTGCAATACTATACAACAATTTATTTCAGGATGGCATGTGAGAAGTCAATGACTTGTCTATGTTTGACAGTATACCAAAAGTGTATTACATTCTCATAGAATTTATGTCTTCAGAAGTATCCCTGAAAATGCTGAATACTGCAGTGGCAAATGTTACAGTATTATTACTTATGAATTGTGAAACAAGTTTTTGCAAGTTTTATATATGATTCATTTTCTGCTTCCAAAAACTGGAGACATATGAGGAGACATGGTTGTTGTTACCCTGTATGGATCAAACACTCAACGGGGGTTGCAAGACTACATTCAATTACTTAAGTGAGCTGTTATTTTTGACTTCCCATGTGTTTGCAAGAATCTGTAATTTGTTTCAAATTATTAACATCATTTTCAATTTAAAAATATACTAATATGTTATTCATATTATACATTTTAAAATACACTGATCAGGATATAATTACACTATCAATATCTGTAACTGTAAATATAGTCAGGAAAATAACTAGTGCAAACTCTTACTAATTTTTGGTTAAATTTCTGAGAGATCTTTGAAGTTATTGTGAATACATATTTTATATGGAATAATTTTTAGAAAATGCCATTATGTTAAATAATTTCATTTTTTTCATATTTTTTGTTACCAAGGCAACCAAAATACACCATTTTTGTAATCAGTGCATTAAAGAATATTTGTTTTGCATTGGATTCATAATCTATAAGCTATCATGTTACAGCTATGCGTTTTAAAGTGGACTAACTTAAGTTATGATATTCGCCTCAATCATAGAAAAGTTACTGTAATTCTGAGTATTTAATCCTTTATGTTAATATTTATTATCAATAACAATTTATGGGGAAAATGAAAACTCCTTTTTTCGGAAAGGTCTTAAATATTCTTGTCTTTTAATATAATATATGCAATAATTTGGTGATGAGTTAATCATGTTAAGTGCAAAACTATTGCATTTGACATTTTTTTTATATTTTTGTTTCCATGGCCACCGATTATTAAAAACAAATGATAGCTTTTATATCAAGATATTTCATAATTATATTACACCAAGATGTATGATAACTTTATATTTTGTTTATTTTATTGTGTATAGCTATGGATTTATTTCTAGTTTAAATATACCAATGGAAGTTTAAAATGTAATTTTTTTTGTTATGGTGATGCCATTCATTAAATATCAAGTATTTTTTAAAAAAACAATTGTTTCAAGCTATTCAACAGATGTTGTTCTTCCTCAAGCTAGTTTTAACTCATTTTGATTCAGATGATTTTAGAAAAAAGACAGTGTTAGAAGTGACATTTTAAGTATATTAGAATTCGTTGCATCTTAACGTTTTGAATATTAGAAAGGGGGAATTCACTTTCCTAAAGAAGTAACAATTTATTAAAAGCTCGTACATTAACCCATGTTTTTTAACCAAAACAAAGACGCTTAAAAGTAGAAGAAGGTATTAATCATTAAAAACCTATTTTCACTTGATTTTCTTTACATATTGTATGATAGAATTTTGCTTTTCAAAATTATTTCAATAATTCCGGAATTGAAATCAATCGTGTTTTGAAGAAAGCTTATTTCTAAAAAGTTTTCACATGAATTTCGTAATTGTTATATTTGTTCAGAGAAAAATAGACGAAAAAGGCGAATTTGAAAAAGTTTGGTGAGTAAATTTTTCTCAAACATGCAAAAGAGATGATGATATTTATGAATACAAATGTTTCATATTTATAAATGATTATAATGAAAATTGAATGATACTTTACTTCAATTAAACATGTATAAGGTCGAAAGTATTACTCGTACAAGTGTATTACAACATCAGATTTTGAATAATGTTGGAAAATACTTACTTCAATGATTGCGTATGACTGGGTGATTGTCACGTGATCATGGAGGACACATTCAAAATTTGTCAATAAAAAAAATATTTGTATCGAGAATTCAGGGCACAGAGCAACCCAATTGTACTACAATAATATGATTTCATGCAGGTAAACACGTATGATGCCCAAGAAAAAAACATATAAGGCGATTATAGATAAAAAGAGCAAACGAACAAAAACACCAAACAATAACAATACCCCACCCACTGGTGACATTGATGATAGAGAACATTGTGAACAGTATTTATTTAGTGAACGTTTATATAGTAACAAAAATAATATGAATGTAGCTACTGAAACGAATGAGATGAACAATCAATCCCCTGAAAACAGTATTACGAAACAGTTATCACAGGCAAGGGAGACGTTGTACCCCACCACTTTTGTTTGTTTGTTTGTTTGGATTTTTACGGCACGTCAACACATAACTGGCCATATCGTGCCGAATGCTATAATAGGCTTAAAAATATTATGTAAAACATTGTAAATGACAATAGAAATGAGCCAATTAGATCCTAGAATACAAGTTTATCTCTTTTAAATAATCAATTATGTTTTTTGATGGAATTGTATGAAAAAGTTTTTTGAGTGAATTTACAGAATAAAATCTATTACGGGCCTGTGAAAAATCATGACATTCAAGAAGAAAATGCTTGACAGTAAAATTTTCATTACAACCTACACAGAAAGGGGCATTGTCATTTGTGAGGAGATAAGAGTGGGTAATTTTAGTGTGTCCAATTCGGCATCGAAGAAGAACTGTTTGATCACGGCGGTTTGACAGAGATAGAGATGGTGACATATCAAGAGATGGGTTTATATCGTGAAGTTTATTTAAAACGGCATTGTCCCAATTTGCTTTCCATTCAGATGATACGAGTTTATTTATAGCCGGTCTAAAATCACCAGCAGGTAACAATAAGTCAGTCTTTTGAAAATTTAATGATTGTTTAGCTAAAGCATCTACTTTTTCATTTCCTCGTATTCCTACATGGCTTGGAATCCAATATGATTTAACATATTTTGTTTTTAGTATATCATGAAATCGCAAAAGAAGTTTCTTTACCATGATATTGTCAGATTTTTTATTTTTAATGGATATTAAAACAGAAAGCGAGTCAGAAAATATCACAAATTTATCGTGGGTATGCTGTGCTATGTATGACAATGCTAAATCGATAGCTTTTGCTTCAGCAGTAAAAATTGATGCACTAATAATCAACAAGAGGTGAACGATCGTCAAAGTCCTCAAATTGATGCAAATACAACAAATATACAAAGTCAATCGAACAATTACAATGACTTCCCACAAAATACTATGAACAATAATAGCGAATTCTCGTATATGATGTACCCCCCATTTCCACCATTTGTTATGCCCCCAATGCAACCAAGAATGCAAACCTAACCACGAAACCAGACTCAAGCACATACTGGGGCACCTGGGTACAATAATGAAATCCCTCATTGGCTGCCTCATTGGCGGGCTGGCATACTTCAAGATATTAACAAGAAGCTAGATATTAAATTAAACAGTATTGAGTCAAAATTAGAAAAACAAAATGAAGAATGGAGAATTACTAATCATACATTGAAAGCTCAAAACGATAGGCTCGCAAAAGTAGAAGCTCAGCAAAGTGACATGAAAGGCTTGAGCAATAACCTAAAACAATCAATACTCAGTAACTCAATGAAGGTATCATCCTTTAATACAGAATTAAGTGATATACACAGTAAAATGATAGAACTAGAAACTAGTTATCAGACAAATAGTGACATGTTTGACAATCAAATGATATCAAATAGAGATGCAGGGGATGCCCTAACTGATCATAAAAAACAAATATTAGAATTACAAGAAGAAAATGAACAATTGAAATTAAATAAAGAAACTCAAGCAGAAACAATTCTAGAAATGCAATGTAAACTTTTGGAAACAAATCTATTATTTTTTGGAATAGAAGAGATTGAAGCAGGGTTAAACGCTGTTGAATACTCGGAAGGGGCTGTAAAATGCTTTATGAAGGAAAAACTAAATATTAAGAAAAACATCAAAATTGATAAGGCCTACAGACTAGGAAAAAGATCAGTGCACCAAATCCAACCAAGACCAATAGTGATAAAGCTAATATCTCTAAAAGACAAGGAATACATACAGCATATGGCTTACGATAAACTCAAAGAAACACAATATGCTGTAAGAGAGCAGTACCCAAGAAAACCATTATACCAAGAGCTTAAAAAGGCAAAAGAAAATGGTGACAAGGTAAAGTTAGTGAGAGATAAGTTGTGCATAAACAATGAAAGATTTCACCCAAAAACTGAAACCAGAAACAGAAGGAGGCCTGACAATGAAAATAGACAATCAAGGCCCAAATACAATCCCAATGTCAATAACCCACAGAATGCAAGATACAGAATGGTATACAATAGTAGAATGAAGGACCCAATCACTGAGATACCATTAGTCCCAACCCCCATCTCAAATAGATTTGACTGTTTAGACTCTTGCACACCCTTAAATGATCCCATTAGAAAGAAGCCAGATAAAAGAAGTGCTAGTCAAAGATCCCCTCTTGACGCTGAGCCATACCCAAAAAAATACAGAGATATTAATGGTTCATCTAGCGAAAGCGATAGTGAGGATGTACAATTTATAAACTTTGAAAGAGGAAACACCAGTGTAATGCACAAAAACCCAAATGAAAAGACAAACAATACAAAACCGCAATAGGAAAAGTTAGAGGACAACAGGTTTAGAACATCACAGAAAACAAAAAACATAAAACTATGCTCACTGAATGTGTGTGGTCTTAAATCAAAAGTACTAATACCAGAATTTAATCAGTTTTTACAGAACTATGATATTGTAGCTATACAGGAAAGTAAACTGGATGATTTAGATAGAGTTAACATTGAAGGGTACAACATAAATATGTCAAACAGAGAAAAAACCTCCAAAAATAGGTCAGGTGGTACTGCATATATCATCTCTCAAACAATAGAACCATCAGTTGAAATTTTAGATGTTACAAGTAAATTGGTCCAATGGCTAAAACTCACATGCAAAATTGAAGACAATGTAAGAGAATTATATATTGGCAATGTCTACATACCCCCGATTGGCACAAAATACGAGAACCCTGATTCATTTTTGGAGATACAGGGCGAAATAGACAAATATGATAAGGAAAACATTTTATTGATGGGAGATTTTAACTCAAGAACCGGTGATAAAGATGACTTTATAGTATGTGATGAATATATTTTTGGCATGTTTTGTAATGATGAATTGTTTATAGATAGTAATATACCATTACAAGAACTAAATTTGCTAAATATACCCTTAAAAAGAAAAACCCAAGATAAAATAGTAAATAGTTATGGTAACCAACTCTTAGACCTATGTGTGGCCAATGATATATTCATTCTAAATGGCAGAATTGATAGTGACAAGACTTCTCCAGGACTGACCTGTAGAGGAGCTAGCACTATTGATTACTTTATAGGTAGTGTAAATATTATCAAATATATCAATGAATTAAATATTTTGCCATTCTCATGCCTGTACTCTGATGTACACAACCCATTAGAACTTTTTCTCAACCCGGTAAAACCAGCTTACACAAAAGATAATTTCGCAGATAAAAACAATAATGAAGAATATGAAATATTATGGGATAAAAATAAAGAAATGTCATTTACACAAAATATAGACAACCAAACAATTATAAACATAAATGAGTACCTAAATAATCTAGGGCAAAAAGAGAATTTTTCCCAAGAACAAATAGATAAATGTGTTGACGATGTCCAACAACTATTTAACACTGCATGTACATTAACATTCGAAAAAATAAAACAAAATAAAATCAATGGTAAAGAGAAAAATTGGAAACCATGGTTTAATAGAAATTGTAAATCAATGAGAAATAAATATCATATAGCAAAAAGAATATATAATAAAAGTAAAACAGATAGAAATAAGTCAATGCTTAAAAATATTAGTAAAGAATATAAACAGAGTATACATAATGCTTACAGATATCACAGGAATACTAGAATAGACAAACTTAGAAACCTTAAAGGCACAAACCCAAAAGAATATTGGAAAATAATAAACTCTTTAGATAAATCCAAAAAACAAAGCTCAGCAAATTTACAAGACCTATATGAATTTTTTAAGAAAGTGAATGAAGGTGACCAAAACTTAACTGAAAATGATGAACAAGATATCCAAATTGAAATTAATGAAGAAATAAATAACGAAATCACAGAAGATGAAATAATGAAAGCCGTTAAAACACTAAAAAACAATAAAAGCCCTGGAATTGACAAAATACTAAACGAACATATAAAAGTTACCCTTGAAAAAATGCTCCCTATATATTAAAAATTGTTTAATATAATATTTAACTCTGGTTGCATTCCATCAGTTTGGACAAAAGGTATTATTCTTCCAATATATATAAATAAAGGCAATGAAAATCTTCCCGAAAACTACAGGCCAATAACATTACTAAGCTGCCTAGGAAAATTATTTACAGCCATTTTAAATAACAGAATCACAAAGTATACTGACGAAAATGACATAATCAAAAATTGCCAGGCAGGATTCAGAAAAAACCACTCCACTGTAGATAACCTATTTATATTGCAAAGTTTAATAGATAATTTAAGGACCCAAAAAAAGAAAATTTATTGTGCATTTATTGACTTTAAACAAGCTTTCGATACTGTTTGGCGACAAGGATTGTGGAAAAAACTGATAAAATATAACGTAAATGGGAAATTTCTAAAAATAATTAAAAGTATGTATGAAAATATAAAATCTTGTATTAAAACATCCCAAGGTATGTCTGAATTTTTCCCAAGTTTGATTGGGGTCCGGCAAGGAGAAAATTTATCCCCCATACTATTTTCAATTTACCTGAATGACCTTGACTCCTTTTTATCGAAAAATAATGCACAGGGAGTAACCTGCAACATTGACAATGAACAAGACATATCAATAATTTACCTAAAACTATTTGTTATACTATATGCTGATGATACAGTTTTGATGAGTGATAATGAAACAGGCCTACAACAAGAGTTAAAAATATTTGAACAATACTGTACAAATTGGAAACTAACAGTAAATACATCCAAAACTAAAATAGTTATTTTCGGATCAAGACTAAGAAACAATATTCCAAAATTTAAATTTAACAATGATGAATTAGAATTAGAAAATGAATATAAATATCTGGGACTATACTTATCAAAAACTTGTAACTATAAGAAAACTAAAGAACACATAGCTAAACAAGCAACTAAAGCAATGTACATGTTACTAAAGAAAATTAGACATTTAGATTTATCTTTTGACATACAAATAGACTTATTCAATAAAACCATTAGGCCAATCCTACTTTATGGTAGTGAATTATTTGGTTTCAGCAACATGAACACTCTGGAAAAAGTACAATTGAAATTTTTTAAACACATCCTCAATTTAAAAATGTCAACACCATCCTATATGATTTATAGTGAACTTGGAATAATTCCTCTAAAGGAAGAAGCAAAAATTAGAATGATATCATACTGGTGTAGATTAAAAAGTAATATTAATGATACCAACAATAAACTATCTACTAAATTATATAAAATTCTACTAGCCCTAAAAAACCAAAGAAGAGTCAAATCGAAGTGGTAAGACTATATTCAAAGTCTAACAGAAACAAACGGTTTTAACAATATATGGTTGAACCAAGACAGCGTCAATCTTAAATGGTTCTCACTCGCCTTCAAAAGAAACATTATAGATCAATATTTCCAAACCTGGAGCTCAACAGTTAATAAGTCCACAAATTTCATGTATAAAACAATTAAGCATAACATACAACTAAATAAATACTTTACAATAATCCCAAACTATTACTGTCAAGTAATAACACGATTCCGCACAAGAAACCACAAATGTCCCATTGAGGTGGGTCGCTATCATAATATACCAATTAATGAAAGAATTTGCTTCCTATGTAATCACGGAATTGGGGACGAATATCATTATATTTTAGAATGCCATCACTTTAATGATAGTAGAATTAAGTTAATAAAGCCCTACTACTACAACAACCACAATACACTCAAATTTGACCAACTTTTCAATACTGAAAATAAAATAGAGCTAATTAAACTGAGTAAATTTATTGAAATTATCACCAAAACAGTAAAAACTTATTACACATGAAGTTTGATAATTACAACTAAATCAAATTAAGACATAAGATATGTAATATAAATAGGAAAATAAAAATAAACCATTTTATATGTACTTATTTCATACCCAGTCAGTAAGATCAAAGAAACTAACATATTACTATATATAAATAATACATGAAGTATATGTATGTACTATATTATACATCAACATGTCAAGTGTACTGTTCAATATATGATGTAAAGTTATAAATTGTATAAACATTATTAACTTACATATATATGTATAATATTAAGATTGAAAACTCTATTTATAGACCTATGTATCAATTAAGCTGATTCAGATGTACATTTATATTGTTTTCTTTTTGCCTTATTGCTATTTTACTGCATTTGCAGTATATTCTTTACACAAACATTATTATTACTAATTAATTATTTTTTTTTGCACATAAGGATGTATGTTTTTTGTATTTTTTGTTTGTTTGTTTGTTTATTTTTTCTATTATTAATAGTTTTTGTTTATTTATTTATTTATTTTTTTACTCTTTATTGTTTAACATCCTTAACATTTATCTATTATTACTATCTCATAATGAGACATATTGTGCGAAACATTAATGAATAAATGAATAATTGAGTAAATGAATGAATAAATAAATAAACAATTTTAATTTTACATAATCATATCAATGTATGTGTTCATTTAATGTATATTTTTGCTATTGAGATTGTTCCTTACTTCAATACTGTATATACATAAATAAACCAGACAGTAGCTACTGTAAGTTGGTAAAATATTTGAAGGATGATGCTAAATTTTTCGGAAAATCTTTTTATAATAGATCTAGAACAATTCAAACATATGGAATCATTTTGCATATTGCTGTTAACATTTTTTATGCACTCTATTGTAACTACTGTATTGTTCTAACTTCTAAGTAAATAGATCTAAATATTATGACTAACTTAGAAAATATTTATACAATTCTTAACCATTTAATTTTCCATAATACTTCGGATATATATTTTTTTGCTGTCACTAACATGCATTTATATTGTACAGGACGAAGTTTGTTTAAAAACTTGAAGGAAATATTCATTTTCAATGTTAACAAATATTTACTGTAGTTTGGAAAATGCATTTCAATTGAAAATTCGCGCTCACTAGATTTAAAATCCATATTGTTGACAAGAAAACTGCCAGTTCAGCAGCCCTTCAAATTTCGCTTTCGTTTTAAGGACTGTACATAGTGGCCTGTTCACCAAATGGACGGCATGCACAATCCCTATACGTGTAAACAACTCAACAAAAATAATAAATAAAAATAAAATTCACTTACCTATTTCTACAGTTGTTATGCATGCCAACAGGAGATTGTGAGCATCTTATAATCGGACCCTCTTATAAATAATCCATCAAATAAATTTCAAAATGACACAGTTCACTGATTCACATTTATTCCAAAAATGAATTATTGCCAGTTTCCACAGACCGCAGACAACATTTAATAACCCAGTACGAAGATGTCAACTTCTACCCTTAATCAGATTACGTGTGATTAAGTCCGAGACAGACAAAATCCACGTTTTCCATGATATTAACCTCATCCTGACACAATGACACAATTTCTGCATAACCTGACTGACCTACGTGACATAATTAATGGGTTTACACGGTGTGTAAATCAATCGACCAATCAAATAACCTGATTAAAATATCTACAGACCGGGTCGCGCATTATTAAAATCCATGAGTATGACTAGAATGGACTGGTATCAATATCATTAATTACGGAATAGATTTTTTTTTCACTTTGAATTCGTATAAATTCCTTCAAGATCTTAAATAAAAGTTGTCCTCTGTGATTACGTGTATTATTAGAATTTGTTCTCATGTCTATGTATATTACATACTGAGATATATTTAATAAAACTTGAAACTTGACTTACATTTGTATATTGTCTTATTTGTTATCATAAAATGTTATAGCCATATACAAAATTATTCAGTAATGTTACAGACTATTTTCCAATTATCAGAACTATTTCAATAATCATTGATTCAGGAATTCCAAAGGAGAAAAGATATTTGAAACATATCTAAGGACTTGTATAAGAATCATCAGTTATTTCATGCAAGGCAAAATAAACTTTGTACGGTTCATCAAGTCATTCATATTGAAATTTCCGAATTCCGCAGATAAGAATTCATCTTAGATATATCGCAAAAATTACAGACAGAAAGCCGAATTTCGATAAGGATAAGATACATCAGAAAAAATAGTGTTGAAGACAACTTTTGAATATGTTTTAATTAGTTGAATTTCTTTAACTATGACATAAGATGAGAGCAGCTTTTAACTTGCTATTATTTATTTTATTTTGAGAAAACGTAGGTACACATTTTAGTGTTTACAAAAAATAGTTGTCATTTTCTACAGCTTAAACTGCGCAAAATGAGTATTCGAAGAAAATGATATTTATTACGGTGTCCGAGAATAACACAGGAATGAAAAAAATCACAATGAAGAATAAATCAATCAACTAATATCTTGCAATGTTTATTCATCTTACATCGGATTGAATATATAAACTAATCGTTTTCTCAATTCGACTTGATGTCAAATATGTGTCGATGACTCTAGAATATAAGTGTAAGAAAAGTGACATTTTAAGTATATTAGATTTCGTTCCATCTTCACTTTTGAAACTTAAAAAGGGCAATTCTATTTCCTAAAGAAGTAACAATTCATTTAAAGCTCGTACATTAAGCCATGTTTTTGAACCAAACAAAGACGCTGAAAAGTCAAACAAACTATTATTCATCAAAAAAACTATTTTCCCTTGGATTTCTTTACCTATTTTATGATAGATAAATTTTGTTTTTCAAGAATATTTCAATAATTCCCAAAAAGAAAACAATTGTGTTTTGAAGAAATCTTATTTCTAAACAGTATACACATGAATTTCTTAATTGTTATATTTGTTCAGAGAAAAATAGACAAAAAGTCGAATTTTAAAAGTTTTGTCAGTTAATGTCACTCAAATATGAGATAGAGATGGTAATATTCCTTGCTAAATACAGGTAGATTATCGTGTAATATATTTATGAATACAAATGTTCAGTATCTTTAAATGATTATAATAAAAATTGCATGATACTTTTTCAATTAAAACAGGTACAAGGTCGAAAGTATAACACGTACAGGCGTATTACAACATCTGATTTTGAATAATGTTGCAAAATACTACTTTTAATGATTGCGTATAGACTTTCCTTTGTATATTGTCTTATTTGTTATCATAAAATTTTATTGCCGTTTACAAAATCATTCGGTGATGTTGCAGACTATTTCACAGTTATGGCGATGATTCTAAAAGAAAGACAGTGTTAGAAAAGTAACATTTTAAGTGTATTTATGTTACTCTGGAAATGAAATAAATTGTGTTTCGAAGAAAGCTGATTTCTAAACAGTTTTTATTGGTTGATATTCTTAAATTCTGACATAAAGATGAGAGCATCGTATAAGTTGCTATTTTTATTATATTTTGAAAAAATGTAGGTACACACTTTGGTGTTTACAAATATAAGTTGTCATTTTCTACAGCTTAAACTGTGCATGATGTGTATTCGAAGAAAATGATATTTATTACAGTGTCCGAGAATAACTTTTAAATGAAAGTAAAATCACAATGAAGAATAATTCCATCAACAAATATCTTGCAATTTTAATCCATCTTACATTGGATTAATCGTTTCTCAATTCGACTTTATGTCGATGATTCTAGAAAAAAAGACAGTATTAGAAAAGTGACATTTTCACTTGATTGAAGGTGACGAAAAACAACCAATTAAGCAATAATAGTAGATATCAAGACAAGCTAAGTGTAATTTTCACACCTTCGCAGATCAGACTTTTCATCCATTAAATAAGCGAAATTACTCTTATCAGTTTGGTGTATGTTTACACCTGCAAAATGTGCGATTTTTTGTTGTTCTGAGTAGTGTGACATTTGGCAGAATCTGTTCGCATCCCAGAGGTTAATTTTAGAGTAAAATAAGAACAAAAATTGTAAAAATCGTCTGGAATTCGGAGTAGACAGGTTCCGGATCCGAAAGGTTTTTTACTATTGAAAATATAACGAAAAAAATCGGGACCGGACAATCGTTCGGATAAGAAAGGATTCCGGATAACAAGTGTTGGTCAAGTTTGATCTTGCTGTTTTTCTATTGTTTCTATTGACCTAGGATGTTAACTTCATAGGAAAAGAAATATTTGTCAATTTATCCCTGTGATTGTGAGTGACCTTACAGCCAACGTATGTGCTCTTATTTTTGTTTATTTTATTTTATGTTTATGTGATCAAACCTTGATACATTTTATTTAGGATTGTTGTTATACATGGTTAAATATGTGGTTTAATCAATAAAATATTATATTTGTAATTTCATATTGCATATTGTTTTGAAAATCAAGACTTAGAGGTATGAAATAAATTCATTGATGATCTACAATGCAGTTATTTTTTCAAGCTTAACTTTTTGATGAAAAATGGGGCTATCCTTCACACCTGGAATTCTTCACCAGTGTAACATCTTAATGTTTTTCGTGCAACTAATGGCTTGCACTTCACCTTGGTTTAAAATCTTCAAGGGACAGTGGATTATTTCATGTGTAAAAGACTTTGCACACTTTTTGGGATAATAAAAATGGTCACTTCCCAAGGCCATTAACTCTAGCATGGATTTTGACAAAAGAATGACCCTCTAAACTTCTGATTAAATACAGGTTAAAGGTTTGCGTGCAAAATTAATCTTGAAATTTAATAAATGTATACATTGCAGGTCACTGTCAAAGGCTCATAACTTGTGAATTTTAAAATAAATATGACCTCATGCGAACATAAAAAATTGCAAGACTTGATCATATGTATATAAATGAAATATTCCTTAGTTAATTCAAACATTTTCCATCAAGTTCTGAGGATAGTTGAATAGAACAACTGTTCTATTGACAGCCCTTGTTGATATAAATGGACAAGCTTATGGTTGCTTTGGTAGTCTCCTGATTGACTACAATATTATTATTATATATAATAAGTAGAATAGCTGAATATCAAATGTTGAGTCTGCAGATATCTGTATGTAGTATGTATGTCATTTTGCACATACATGTGTATCATGACTGTACAAAACCTGCCCATCCATGTGATAACTTCTTCCACTTTATTCATACATGTAGTAAACAATGTATATAAGAATGTCTCGTTTTTCGAGGGATGGGTTGAGTTATTGTCGAAATGCTACTGGTCATCTGAGAAAATATAAGAAAAATAATTTTAACGGCCTGACGTGGACTTTCTTGCAGCCAGAATATGCGGATCATTATTCGTACCGTTTACGTAGACCCCATTACAATTGACGACCCGTTAATAATATATCATCGCGAATTTACCATTTTGGTAGCTTTATGTGTCATTAAATAGAAACGTTTAAAACAAACAATTTTAAGTAAAGTACAAATCAACACGCATTGTTAAGATTACGGTGCGCTTAATTCAGGTATATGATAATTCGTTTCAAGTAAGCTTGATTGGCTGAAGTGTAGACACAGATTTTCATGTCTAAAAATAGATATATCGGTCTGAACCTACAATTTTAGCAGAGGTTAGAAAGTGAGCGATAGTGGAACATTCGAACGATGCGCAGGAGAGTTCTATAATGTGTGTATGCTCTGATATAGTTTGATGCATATTATAGGAATTAATCACGTTTCGGATTTTCTGGTTGTTTGGGTTGAGTAAATTGCAATTAAAATCGCCAGTGATGATAATATTTTGAATATTTATGTTATATGCTCTGTCAATTCTTTCTTCTAGTAGCGACCAATAGTTTTTGTTGGCATCAGGGAGTTGGAAGAAGCCACCGATTAGAAGTTTTTGGTTTTGTTTTGCGATCCAGATAGCCTTGATGTCAGGGAATGATAAGTCTGGATGTATTCCCAGAAAGTCCATTCTCAAGATAAATTGCGACTCCGCCACCTGTTCTTTATATCCGATCAAAACGGAAAGGGACACTAAAATTTGGTATTCTTATATCATCAATTTCGGCCTTTATGTTCAATAACTCAAAATCGTTGTTATATAACCGATCTATACCGCACAGATCGAGCAAAACCTTTTCTTTAACAACAAACTCATATACTTTTTCGTGTTTATTTACAGTAATAACAAAAACAAAAAATCAAGTTTAGAAGCAAGCATGTGTTCTATACTATCTCACTATAGTCACTATAGTCTGGCCTACACGTGCTGCCCAATTTTATCACTACCGACATTGCAAGACTAGTCGGGTTGTACTAAGAATCCCGTGAATATAGAAAACTCGTGACCAACGTAATGGGTAGAAACGCCGTTAACTTCTACAATATCACTTTTTTTCAAAGGGAATGTTCCAGATTGTGATATCGTGATCGATTCATATTGATATTCGTCGTTAGATTGAGATGGCTGCCAGCGCATTTTCAATTTATCTGAACCATTGATCCTTAGATTTGATTCAATATAGGGCAATTTAATGTATGGCTTTAATAATGTAATAGAAAAATGGTAAAGTCCGGGGATTGTACACGTAAATTTTCCTGTGGAGACGTCATAACCACGACCATTGTTGTTGTATACGGATTCGAACTTAAGGGTTGTGTGATCTGGCGAACTTGTATTTAACTTATATGCCGTAAATGCCACGTGTAAATCTGAAAAACACATAATAAATACTATCAGTTCCAAGATAAAAACGAAGAGAATTAGATGCACATTACTTTATCCTTAAGACATTTCTGTGATTAACTAATCTGTGTAATAACAGAATTTATAACATGCACACGCAGGTTTCACGACTCCGTTAAACGTTATGGATCAGGAGGGATTATTTGGATGTTAACACTTTACCACATTGACTCTTTAATTTATAAATTATTTTAAAGTGGGATACAGACAAGCATTCCTAAATGAAATTTGCATCTGCAAACTAATTATATATTCGTTATTTTATTCGTTATTTTGTTGAAGGAACTCGAATTTCGAAAGTCTAAAAGATAGAATTTGAATTTCTTAGATAGGTCATTTGGGACATTTTAGATAACAAGATATGCTAAAAACATTTCAGAAATATTTTCAGAAACGAATTCAAAATCATATATCTGTGCCGGATTGAGTGACGCTTTTCAAAGTTTTGTAATTTTTCACAATTAAAAAAATCATTAACGGTAATTATCAGTAACTTTCCTCTTAGTAATCTGAAGCAAGGGAGAATAAAGCTGATATTTCTATAAATGTTATTTTCGACTGTCTAACTGCCGTCCACTATCCCGTAGGTGAGATATTGCAGGTATTATTTCATTGGCTAACGTACAAATATGTATCCAATTTCGCAAATGGAATCGCCAGTAACAAATGCCATTCATGTTTTAATTACATAATGGCGGAAGTGTTTATAATCTTTTAAAACAAACAATATTTTATATACATAAATGAATTCAATAAGTCATCTTGTGACACAACTTTAGAGATATGAAGTATATTCCTTGATAATTATATAATTTCTGATTGCCCTTTTAGTATATATTGATGTAAAGCTGTCTTAAACTGGTGGGAAAAAAGCGCTTGACATTTTCAGACGTGTTGTCATATGAAATAAAACAAGTTTATTTTAATAATCTCTTTTTAGGTAAAAATGAGTAATATATGGGACATTTCATAATTAATTTTAACTGTACTTTTGAGGAAAGCCACCTCATATATAGACAAGAAAGTAATATTTGGTTGGTAAAGACGAAACGTCGAGAGAACCCTACGTTATGGATGGGTAGTACATATAATACAAGTATAAAAATACATATAATTCATATACTTCTTTTATTTATATTGATAAGGTCAACCTGATTATTTTGTTTTCTCCAGTCTGTTTGTTTGTTTGATTGGGTTTTACGTTACACCGACAAAGTATAAGTCATATGGCGACGTTCCAAGTTTAATGGTGGAGGAAGACCTCAGGTGCCCTTCCGTGCATTATTTCAGGCACAAACGAGCACCTGAGTAGAACGACAGCTAGCTGAATAGCGTCCTCACATGAAATAATCAAAAAGTCCCTGTCGGGATTCCAACCGAAAGATGTGAAGGACAAAAGGTTTGAAGTCAACGAGGTTAACCACTCGGCCACGGACGCCCCCGTTTTATCAAGAAATTTTAGGGCATGTCGTAAAAAAATATATATAAATACGTATAAAAATGAATAGTGAGTTAATTTAAAAAAAGGACGACAACTATTACATTGTATTATGGGAAATAAGTGGTGAGACTTATACTTTACACTGAAGCATTTGTTCACACACATTTCGGATACGATTACTTTGCCTTTATGTAATCACGAAACAGACTATGTTATAAAAAAACCACTGTTATAATTATAGAAATTGGTCCAGGTATGAAACACTTTTGTTGTCTTTAACGACAAATCTGACCTTGATGTCGTTAATTATTCCCAATATGATGTCGTTAATTATTCCCAATTATAATGCATGTTACGTAGGAACACTCTCTAAACTCCCTCAATTCAAGACAAATTACAGGTACTCGGGGTTCAGACCCTGACCCAACATTACTCCCACCATGTTTATTCTCAATAAGTTATATGGACATATTTTTACTATAAACTTGGGTTTCCACATACTTAATTAAAAACAACCTTATTGTAAATGTGATACTTTTTATTAATTTTACAAGGATTATGACTAACAGAGGTTCCAAATAAGTGCTTCAACGTTAAAAATATCAAAGGTTTACATGGTGGAGCTTGACCGATGCCACAATGACAAAATTTTTGCGTGAGACATTCCGCGTTATAATCATGGTGAACATGTTAAAGGCCTAAAATGCATGTAAATATTCCAGACAAACGTTTTTCCCTGACCTCTAAGTGTAACTTTGACCTACATACCTGCTTCATGTACGCAGCACTATGCAATTTTATGGTACGCATTGGTATCAAGTTAAAAAATAGATAAATACAGATTCCCTAAAGAAAGCCCAACACGGCAAAATTGAAAATGTTGCAGGCTCGGTTTGATTGAGCCTGTTCTTGGACGGTACTGGAAAGTGCAAGTTACCGTCCACGCCCCCTAGCACCGGCTTAGACAGAATTCAACATTTAAACGTGAAATAGTAAAATTTTGAATTAAGAAACATCCGCAGATGTGTTCAAAATTAAATCAATTCGACGCCAAAGCAGTGGCGATCTCATAACATTTTCCGTTTCCTTTGAACGGACGTATAGAATTGAAATGTTCAAATTTTTTGAGACAGGCATTAGTAATGATATGAACTACAAGTGTACAAATATGCATTCATCTATTCACGTAAAAAATAATTCTTTTTTAACCGTCACTGATATCGTTTATATTTGTTTCGTCACAGTCTTCATCTCCAACAAATAAACAAAGATTCAATATTTGGATCCAATCACTAAAGGTATATTCATAGTTTTGTGAGGCATACTATGGTCACACTGGAATATTGCAAATATTGTAATGATCTTGTACCAACCATTCTTTATTAACGTATACGAGTAGACAATTTATGGCGAGCTATTAACACTGGTAAAATGAATGAATTTCAATACATGTTGTATCAATGCAACGCTAACGTGTAAATCTACAAGATAACATTTAAGTTAAGATAAGTTTTTGTTCAATATTATCAAAATCCTAAAATGTCTGTGAAATTTATAGATCAGGTAAAACATGATTATTACAATTGTTCGAGGGTATTTTCCAAGGGCGCTAATTAAATTCAACGCAAGACTCAATGATGTATGTTAAATATTGAGACTTGTAATTATAAAGACGATTTGATATCAATATATGTCAAGTGCAGAAAAAGTTGTTTTCATATATTTAGTTGCTTTAATATTTGATTCTGAATTGATATTTTTTCATTTTTGTGAACGAAAAGGTGTTTATGACTGAGACAGATGCCTCAGTTGGGTAAAAGTGTAATTAATGTTCCATTCAAAGATGAACTATATCAGTAAACAAGTAAAGGATATATAAGCAGATACAGTATGTAGAAAACTATTTTTGGCAATATTGACATTAACCAACTGAACCCTTACTCAATCCAAAGGAACAAGACAAAACAGGTTATCATCCTTCCATATATAATATACATCTTTCCATTAATAAAAGCTGTATGAGCAAAAGTGTAATCATCTATTTAAGTACACGTGACCTTAACCCAACTGACCTCTCGCTCCATCGAATGGTAGAAGAATTCATATGTAATGTTTCTATTAAATATAAGGCCATCTGTCAACAGATAAAGGATATACCTGCAAAAGGGTAAACAAATATTTTTTATTCTCTTGACCTTTACGTCGACCTAAAATAGAAACAAGAACCCCCTGAAGAAAGCCCAACACGGCATTATTGAAAATGTTGCAGGCTTGGTTTGATTGAACCTGTTCATGGACGGTACTGTCAAGTGCAAATTACCGTCCACGCCCCCTAGCACCGGCTTAAGCAGAATTCAACATTTAACATGAACTGGTACAATTTTGAAACATCTTCAGATGTCTTCATATGGCGGTTATCATGGAACCTTCAATGTGACACGTTAGTGTCATTCCATGGAAAACGGCATATGATCCCCAAGTAAAACAGTGCTTGTGCCCTAAACGAGAAAACAATGGGCGGATTAAAATAGAATGGAATTTTGAAAGGGGATCAGAGGTTATGAAGCGTGCAAATCACACATATGACGTCAAAAGGACAAATTTAAAAAGCAGGCCACATATCCTAAGGGTTCAAGTGAGGAATACTGGAAACACCCAACAAGATGCCAAAATAGAACGAACGAAAATACCATAAGCAAAACAGTAATGTCGTGCTGAACGATCTTTAAGGATCGGAAATATAACATCCCTCATTGAATGTACGGGGCGACTTTTTACAGCCTCCACACGGCAACAACTACGCTGATGTGGCGATAAAATAGAGAGAAATAAGAATCTTTAAAGATGTTCAATACAGCATAATGCTTAACCTATAGTAAGAGGAACTATCTATGCATATCCGTATAAAACATTAAATATATCAACTTAAAAATAAATGCCAACTGACTTCGACCTTGATCCAAACTACCCCTACGTTCACAAAAGGAGGTTAGAGGGCTATCCAAGATATCCAAGATATCAACATACCAAATAGGAAGATATCATAAGGTAAATGTAAACAGGAGACATTTGAGATAAGTCCAACTTGCCAAAATGGTTTAATCATACCTGTTCTATTTACAAAGTGATAATAAGGGTAATAAAATGAATGACATAATCATATAACTTAACAATAGCATGTTTTTTGTATTGAAAAGTAAATGAGGCAGTATAAAATAGATAAATTCAGAATCCCTAAAGAAAGCCCAACACGGCAAAATTGAAAATGTTGCAGGCTCGGTTTGATTGAGCCTGTTCATAGACGGTACTGGAAAGTGCAAGTTACCGTCCACGCCCCCTTGCACCGGCTTAAGCAGAATTCAACATTTAAACGTGAAATAGTAAAATTTTGAATTTAGAAACATCCGCAGAAGTGTTCATACGGCGGTTATCAAGGAACCTTCAATGTAACACGTAAGTGCCATTCCATGAAAAGCGGCGTATGGTCCCCAAGTAATAAAAAGCGTGTGCCCTAAAGGAGAAAACAATGGGCGGAACTAAATAAAATGGAATTTTGAAAGGGGATCAGAGGTTATGAAGCCTGCGTATTACAGATAAGACGTCAAAAGACAAATTTAAAAAGCAGGCGACATATCCTAAGGGTGATTCAACATTATTCAATTAGGAATATTGGAACCACCCAACTAGAAAATGTCGAAAAGCCATTAATAGTAGGTAGAACTTAGGTCATATTCAACTTGCAAGTTAAGGTTAACCATTTCTATTTTCAAAGTGTTGAAAAGGGCACTAACTTAAGATAGTGCAAGGTTAAACTAATACGGACAGGCGAACGGTCCGTTTCATTTAAATATGCCTGGGGGCATGAAAAACGACATTTTGTTAGCTTTACGTGATGTTAACGTTCACATAATTTCATCATTTTGATAATTATTTTGTTATAAAATATTATATTACTAACGTTTTAAACAATCATGACATTTTTAACTTGTAGGGCTCAAAAGACTGATACAATTTAGACAAGAAAGGTATCTCCTGCCGCATGAGTGTGTAGCATTTTAATTTTGGATTGACAATGACCTATTCAAAGCGTTCCCAATTGCAAAAAGATAGATTAAAGTTTTAGACCAGAACAAATGACTTCTTTGTATGCCCTTGCCCTTGGTGGAATCAACATGGATTATTCACTCATTGGGATAAGCATTCGTGCCAAGTAATCAATGCATCTTAGGAGTATTGATCTAGTTGTCATGCTAAGTAGTTTAAATGTTATGGAGAGGACACAAGATATGTAATGGTGGTGTTGGTAGTTTTAACTCCGGATTACGACAGTAAAACACATTGAATTTACCAGAGCACAGTTCAGCCACCGCATCGATTCCTGAAATTGAACTTTTCTATTGTGTAATGTACTTGTTATTTTTGTCCGTCGAAATTAATGATGTTCTTAAAAATACTTTTGTTTATATTTCATTGATTACGCGTATGACCGATTCTTGTTTGTTTACCTTAACTTAAAGTAACTTAAAATAGGATTACAATGGGCACATTTTTTCAAAATGGTTGAAATGTTGATTGAAACAATAGAAATTTACCGTTTGGATATTCTTATAAAAAGCTGCTTGGTAAAAAGTTGAAAGTGTTTTTAGTGATTAAGAATTCAACATTTATAAAAGGAATATTATTTGTTTTCTAGAACATTTTATTATCTTATTCATAAATATATGCTTTATTTGGAACACGTATCTCACACATGGCAACAACTTTTTCATACATTCATAATTACTTCGTGGTTTGTAGATATGTTTGATACTTAATACTTTCAACGCAATGATTTATTGCTTAACAGACTTTCCATTAAAGACTAATTCACCTAATTCTTTAACCTTTAAAGTTTTTTATTATTGTTTTCATGCTACAGTCTGGTTAATGACAACCTGCGACACAAACAGTTCGCTTTTCGAAACCAGCAGTTAAGTTCAAATCTCACGTTTCTAAGCATGATTTTTGTAGAAATGTAGAATTTGATTCATGTCCTGATAGTGTGATATCATCTTAAATCTGTTTCTCATATCACCAAAAGGAATATACATTTGTATTCGCATTTTAAAACAAAATTAATTTCATTTCCAATAATTGGAAAAATTATTCTTTACTTGTTATCCCCAAACAAACAATAACCACCAATTTATTAGTATCATTCAGTTGTATTTACAATTGAATAATGGAAAAGTTAAATAATTTTTTTTTCAACATAATGAAAAAATCATTTTCCAACCAAATCATTATATGCGACAAATTTCATTGACATCTAGAGTAAAGAATATTACTTACCTGCACAAATATGTTTGTTACACGTTTTCATTTCGTCTGGACTTCCATCACAATATCTTCCTAATAAAGATGGTCTTGGGTTAGAACATGTTCTTAGCCGACTTTGAATTCCACCTCCACAACTTTCACTGCAAGAACCCCAGTTTTCCCAACTTGACCATCCACCATCTAAAAAAGGAGATTCACGATTTAAAATAATTCATTGTCATGCTTTAGTTCTGTTTTGAATATTGAATAAATAGCATCATTAGTTAGCAGATGAAATGAAAGGTTTAAAAGAAAAGCATAAACAAATGTTATGCAATCGCCAACGTAGATATAATCGATACCCTACCTATTGCAGTTTTGTTTCATTTTCCTTGCTATCTTTCAAATAACTACTCAAAACAAGTAATATTGAACAGTGATATACATGTATGACGTGCTTGTATATAAGATATATTACCTGCACATGCACCAGGAAAACACAGTCTGTCTTCATGTGAATCTCCGAAACAGTGGTCTCCATATAAACTGGGAAACGGATTAGAACAAGACCTATCTCTGTGCTGCATTCCAACATCACAAGAAACTGAACAAGACGCCCAAGACCCCCAGCTGCTCCAATTTCCGTGCACTGAAAAACAATTTGAGAATTTTGGGCTCCTAAATTACTTCTTACTTTGTCAGCATTGTACCAGGTTATGAAATATATGGCCTCCAGTTCCTCTGGACGATATTAAATAACTGTAGAAATACACTAAATAAAGACATAGTAAGTATCTGAATAAAAGTATCTAAATTACAAAAGTTACTACTGTTAGAAATTTATTTTTATTCTATTAGACTTGATAATAACATTTGATTGAAAATATAACATTATATAGAAAAACGCAAAAACAATTAAAATATATGTGATGGAAAACATGCAAATTAAACATGCGTTATCGGGTGGCTTCCTATTTTTGACAGACTACATTTATGAAACATAACACATATAACATATTTATTCCGAAAAGGTCAGTTTTAGAAGTAAGTATTTGGTAATAAAAAAAAACGGCATAGGCATTTGACCAATTTACTTTGATAAATGCCAACTAGTAAAAACTTAGCAATTTAGTGTTTGAAATTATTTTCTTTGTATATTGGTTAATTGATTTACCAACGTAATTGTGTTACTTATAAAACTGCAATCCTATTTGATAAAAAGAGATTTCAAACAATAAGGTTACATGGAAGTATTACGCACCTGGGCAAGGATCATTTTGACATTGTTTAGTTTCAGTTACATTTCCAATACAGTCAAGTCCACCATTTGCTGGGGCAGGATTCGTGCAAGTTCTAGTTTTCGTCTGGATGCCTAAGTCGCAGGTGACGTCACAATTTGTCCACGAGGACCAGTCACTCCACTTTCCATCAACTTAATATGATAGTTAGGATAAGTGTTAGGGACGATTTGTTTACACACTTTCCTGGACGATTAAGGTGTTTGTAATTTTAAACATTTTAAGCTGATTTGCAATATTCAATAAATGGCAAAATTAAAAGGAAAATTATATGTTTTATAAATATAGTGTATAAAATCTGCATTGCGATTTTTTTAAAAGTCAATTATTAATTTATCAATTTATTCAACCGGTCATATAAACATAAAAATCATTAAAAAAATACAGCATTAGACTTCTGTTTTTAGAACGCCAATGCTAACAAGCGTCACTTATTTCAATTTGTGAATGACAATGTTTATGTACGTTAAATTGTAAATATCTAGTATCCATTACTTATACATCACTTTATTTAACACTTTATGAAATATAACCAATGCACTTTCAGCATATGCACCACGTCATTGCTCATTTCCATAGTTCAAAATGTTAATATCAAATCCAAATCGCACTACATAAAGCCTACTTTTTATTGCCAGATTCTAAAAACTTAACCTCAAATCTATATCAAACCCTACACATAGACTATGTTTTATTTTTGAGTCCGTAAATGCACATCGTACTCCGTTCAATCCCGTTGTCATTTTTGAGAGTCCAAAAATCGATTTTATATCATGTTTTTGTAATTAAAGCAACAAAATCATACCAAAATGTCAAAATATGTAAGTACAAAATATAGACGATGTTGAACATTTTTAAGAAAAAAACTGATTCTTTTAGACAGGTACACAGCTGTAAAACCTATATTAGACACGGCTAGAGCCTCGTCCAATATAGTTTCGTGAGCTATGTACTACTTGAATGGAATTTGATATTGTATACTCTTCAAAACAAATCTACAAGCAAATCCCAAATGCATAAGTACTCATGCTGACCAATATTTTTTTCTTGTATACTTTCAGGACTACAAGTCAAAAACCGTTTGAGCTATGTATTAACAAGCCTATAATCTATGCTGAGTTAAAGGGCAATAATTCTAACAAAACTGAACAGAAAATCCCCCAAAAAACAAACAAAACAAAAACACAACAAAAAACACATGCAAGACCTCAGGTACACAGCTTCACAGTAATGTTGATCATCAATTCTGTAAAGTTGGATGATTTTAACTAAAGAACTCACGGTTTACATAACACAACATTTTTGGAATGGTTTTACTAAGTCAAAAGTGAATACTTTACAAAAACTGAATGAATTCACAATCAAGACCCCAGGTGCACACCAATTTTCTGTAAAGTTCCATGACGCTGGGTCAAATATTGTTTAAGATCTACACGCTTAAGTTGTAAATTGCAATTTTATTTTATTTAAGGGCAATAACTCTACAAATACTTAATTAACACCTCGTGCACAACTACACATGCTGACCAACATTCCTATACAGTTTCATGATCCTAGGTCAGATATTGTTTTAGCTATGTGCGACACAAATTGAAAATTGGTAAATTTTACTAAGGCAAGGGCAAATACTGAGTAAATCCACACACAAACACACGTGTACACAACCGCACATGCTGATTAATATTCCTGACAAGTTTCATGACTATAGGTCAAATACTTTACGTGCAACACAATATGGAAATTGCAAATTTTTATGAAGTCATGGGCAAACACTCTACAAATACTGAATAAATCCACACGAAAGCATCCAGCTGCACAATTACACATGCTGATCAACATTCCAGTAAGGTTTCATGATTCTATGTCAAATACTGTTTGAGCTACATGTGACACAAGATGAAAATTGTGAAGTTCAATTAAGTCAGAGGGCCATTACTCTAAAAACCAAATGAAGCCACAAGCGAAGCCCCGGTTGCAAAACTTCACATGCTGAGCAATATTCCAGTCAAGTTTCATGATCCTAGGTAAAATACCTTTTGAGCTACGTGCAACACCAGTTGAAAATTGCAAATATTTACAAAGTCAAGGGTAATTAATCTACAAATACTGAATAAATTCACAAACAAACACCAAGGTACACACCAACACATGTTCAACATTCCTGTGTAGATTCAAGACTTCAGGTCAAATACCGTTTTGAGCTACATGCGACACAAGTTAAAATTGTAAATATTTAGTCTTGGGCAATTACTCAGACAAAACAGGATAAATAAAAAAGCGTAACCTCAGGTGCACATTTTCACATGCTGAGCATCATTCCTGTAAAGTTTCATGACCCTTGGTCAAACACCTTTTGAGCTACATACGACAAAAGAGAACAGACGGATGGAGGAACGGACGGACAAGGGTAAATATGAATTCCTCCCCTTTAAAGTGGGGCACAATAACTTTCTAATATTATAGTTAATTTAAAAAGAATAATTACCTTCACAGAGACCACAAAACTTTGGACAAACCAGCTTAGCATGTTGGACGTCTGTACATATGTGGAATATTGTACTCATTCGTGCACAGTCAACCGTTTTATCGTCAATGCACACGGAAGCTGCAATTTAAGATTTCTTTGACGGTTGGTTTAGATATTGATCTAAGTTAAATTGTTCTTGATATAACAGAATTGGACTATATGAGACATTTTAAAACAATGGACAAAAAATTGTTTTTGAATTGATAATTTGATAAGCATTCTTACTAATCAAATATTGGACATCAATGTAATGACCTTTCATGAGATTAAGCTTAGTTATGTTTACAAATGAATTAAAAGAAGCCGTACTATTACATAGACAATAAAATGCAAACATAGAAGATGAAATAAAACACTAATAAATACAAAATTTCGCACCACTTTGAAATTAGCGCATGTCATAATCTAAACCAGACAAAGCAATATATTTATTCATATTTTCAAAGATGTGTTACAATGAACTTACGTTTTATGTGTTTGCACAAGTCTAAGTTACAACTATCAAAAGAACAACATTCTAGACAACTTGAGGTTTGCCGAAACGTCATATCTCGTCCGACGATACCTATACTGGCACTTCCACCACAACGCTTAAAATCATCATCATGATAATACAAAAAAAACTTGTCTATTTTTGAATAAGACAATATCATGTTTAAACATTTAAATTATCAATAACGAGGGCAAAAGCTGAAAGTTTTACGCTGTACATAATCATCAAGAAATACTATTTTATTTAAAGCAATAGTTTTTTTCAATAAAAAAACTTATTAGTCTAGCAACTTTTGATTATTATCCCAATCAAACCAAGTCTGCAATTCTCATGTAATTTTGCTGTCTTAATGCTTCCGAGGGATCACTTTTTTTTCCAGATAAGCATATCCTTATTTATGTATTCGCCTGCTATGAGCTTCATGATACACAGACATTCGTACTTTTTAAACAATCAATTAAGTACAACGAAAGGGTAAATTACACTGTTAACCACCATTTTTCTTTTAGATGAACGGCATCTTCGAAAACTTCGAAAAAGGGAAAACTATCGTTATCAAACTGTTTCGAACAAGATATAATTACATTTTGACGGCAGATAATGAAAAATATTGAAATTTGCCACTAACCTGGTTATCAGCACATCCCATTTGATATATCCCTTCCTTTACATCCGAGTAGCATACCTAAAACAAAACAAAAGAAGTTTTAAACTTGCAATTGTTGACGTGGCTGAATAAAGTGAATTATTTTTATCTACAATTATCACATGCGTGGATACATTAAATAGTGAAAGTATAGTGCTATCATAGTAAAATTAATATTCAAGACGATTCTTTATCAATTTCATAATTATCAGCTACGCATAAAAGAGCATAATTATGCCTCCAAAAAATTTAAAGAACTTATGAAAATGTACTCAGATCTTTTGAAGTTTCAAAATACAAGTAACAATTAACATGTTATATGAGATTTATGACTGACTTCGTAGTATTTATCATCAAATATTGACTGCGTGTCTAACACAGTAAAGAATATTTTTTGCATATTTTGACCTTGTGGTTTGACAATTAAAGTATACTTATAGTCCAGTCAAATTGTGAAAAAATACTCCAGAAAATGGGAAAAGCACCAAACTTGGTACAAATGAACTTTGACATAAATAAGAAAAATTGAGCATGGGACCCATTTTCTAAAATCCAATATGGCGGGAAAAATTTAAAATGGCCGCCACACGTGTTAAAAATTTCAAAAACGCTTGTTTTAACAAGGAGAACTTGATAGATAGCTGCATATTAGGGTATTGTTATCAGAAAAAATGTTGTTATTAGTATTTAAACATTGCTTTGTCTTTTTCAATCTATTACACTTAACATATTTTATTATTTCTGTTTGTCATTAGTTTTCACGACCCTGGAAACCGGTTGAAATACCGTATAAGTACTTATTTCTGCGGGCTTAATATTCTGCGGTTTTGGTTAAAATAAGGGGTTTTTAATTTCTGTGTATCTTATTTCTGCGGTGTCATCATTCTCGCATTGATGCTTTTTATTTCTGCGTTTTTACAAAATTAACCTATACAAACAGACAATATTTCAAGATTTGTTGATGTAACATGTACATTACTTCCGGTAAACATGCAGACGACTTATAATGTGTGTTCATCGTAATCACCATGTATCGGTATATAAACGTTAATAAACAAAAATCAACAACGTGCAATGACAACAATTAATTGTAATACTGCATGTGTATAAATATGAAGTGTGAAAAATAAACAATGGTAAAATCTAAGTAGACACAATATATAGTGTACAAATACAAAAGGGTATGTTTATTGCACCCGTCAAACTATAATAGTTTTATTTTAAAATAAACCAAGCTTAGGGTGAGCGAAAATCATACAAAAAGAACAAGTAAAGTAACTTTTTTTATATGACGGATACATAAAGAATAATTCCCATCTACAAAAGCTGATATGGTAATGTAATTATACAATACAGGTAGTTGACATATTCCAACATACATTTAGACATAGCGAAAGGCTTAATTTTCTGCGGTTTTTCAATCTGCGGTGTCATTATAAACCGCAGAAATAGCAGAAATAAAGTTCCCGCAGAAAAAAAGTACTTATACGGTAAGATATTGTAGAGATCTGTCATCGCTGTCTTCTAAAGATGTTAAGACATCTTTTTTACAACTTTCATTGTTTACAATGTAAATTTATCACAAGGAAATACTTATCAAACAGATTAAACAAAAGTATTTAAAAATTCTAGCATAACTCAAGCAAACGGAAATTAAATATCTGCCCGTCAAGTCAGGTGTACACCTTGCAATTTTATCTTGTTGATCGCTGTGAAATGGATTAAGCAAAGAAGGTGTGAATAACATAATTATAAGCTAACATGTGTTTAATTTTAACAGTCATTTGGTATTTGAATTGTCATATCATAAAAATATGAAACTTTATAAAAGTGCATTTTTTAGAATATGTGAAAGAAACAAACGAAAACCTGGAAGACATAATTACATAATGTACATTTTGTCAAAGCAGAGATGTAGATGTTATCTTTGTCTCTGGTCAAAGTATGCGTAACAGAAAAAAAATCATTCTAAAATATCACTTTTCTTCATATATAAGTACATGACTGTCCATTTGTTGTATAAAAATGGAATGATAATTTTGTAGAAATTTGCAGTTTACAGACTCAGACTTTGACACACCTTTGTTGAAATAACTGTTTTTAAACACTACACATTGGTTTTCGATTGATTATCTGCTAACTTGACACAAACTTTCAAAACTAATCTAGTTAAAAGTTACACTAACTCATTATTGTAAATAGCATCAACCTTTATCTTCGGGATGTATCAAAATTGATATAATACCCCTCTTCCTTCTTTAATGCCACCACCAGCCTTAATTTTATGTCAAATTCCATTTTAGTGTCCCTAAGGGTGCCCTGTTCCACAAAATATTATATTAGGTTGCTGGGTTTCATGACTTTTGGCCTCCGTTTGCAATCATGTTTTCTCATATTTTTAAACAAAATTCCAAAAGGCATGTTCTTACAAGTTTTTATTTTAGACATTACAAAGTCAATAGCCCTTTATATGAAGACTCGGCATTTCCGCGCTATAATCAGATCAAGGAAAACAATGGACAAACGTGCTAGATAATTTGTCTTGTCTTGGCACTGGTTTTTCTTCTGAGGGCCTTAAATGTTTGTAAGATTCAAGATACGGTTTAGAACGAATGGGACATTGAAAATAATATAAGTACACCTTGCTGCCCATAAAACATCAGATACCTAGGGTATTTCTCTCTTAATTCTGACAGCTCTTGATCATGCTTATGAGAACAGACTTTGATATGAATGCATTGTTTGTTATTATTGAGAGTCTCAGTCAGTATTTTGTGCTGGGTTTTGTTGTTATAGCTCAGCAGTTTCCAGACTTGACAACAAATTCCAAATTTTCGTTGACATGCTTAAACAAGACAAGAGTAAAATATATTGATTTTCATCATCAAGATCAAGAACGTAAATTCCAAAATAGGCTATAAAAGCAGGTTTTGTTCCTTTGTGACAGATTTGATCTGACATGTGTGCAATTCTTTTTATGATATGTGACGTAATTACGAACAATTCAATAGAATGAGAATGATGGTTGAGATTTAGTACAGTTTCGAAGCTCAAATAGGATAAACATAATGGTTATCTTGTTTGCAGTTAGAAATGTCCCAAAGAGCAACTTTTAAAAGATAAAGAGTAAATTTCCTAACTAAGGCTCTTTGCTACCAATCCAAGTTTTGTAATTTAGTTCTAGAACAAAAAAGTGACATTGACCTTGCTCCCAGATATCTTAATAGTAATCCAAAACTGCATCTTAATATAAGCTACCCAATACAGCAAGTTTAGAGTCAATAGATGAAAGCAAACTCAAATTATTACGTGAAAACTGAGTTTCTTTTTTAGGAAACAGTGACCTTGACCTTGGGCACACACACCTTGGTAGCAATACAAAGTTGCATCTTGGTGTAAGCTTCCCACATACTAAATTTGATGTCAATAGGCCGAAGCAAACTCAAGTGATTGAGCGGAAACTGCATTTTTTTTTTGCAACAGTGACCTTGACCCTTATCACACACCATGGTAGCAACCCCAAGATGCCTCTTGATAAAGCTACCTATATAACAAGTTGTTGTTAATAGGTCAAAGCAAACTCGAACTATTGAGCGAAAACTGAGTTTCTATTTTTAGCAGCAGTGACCTGGTTCACAAACACCTGAGGAGCAATCCCAAGCTGCCTCTTGATATAAGCTATCCACACACACAAAGTTTGGTTTCTAGAGGCAAAAGCAAACTCAAGTTGAGCGGAAACCAAAAGTTGACGTCCGCTCACCTGCCCTTCTGCCGACTTTGACATAACAATTACCGGTTTTTGTTAAAACCTGATTAACAAATTTATATGACTTAACATTCCCAGAACTGCATTCAATGAACGTTGGTCTCTGTTGTATTCATATTTTGAGATTCCTGTGATTGATTAAGCATGTTAAGTCACGGTTGTTATTGTTATCAAGTCTAAGGCTGTCAATCCTTTCAGGACTTTGTTTAAAATAAACTTCAGATAAAGTCTTACCTCAGATAGACTTCCGTCAACTAGAGAGATACTTGATATCATTATAATACATGAAATAGGACACTAAGCATCACCCATAGAATTTCAATATGCATAGAGCTTGCAAAGCGCAAAACTACACACTCTTTAAATATCCTCCTAACTAAGATTTAATATTGAACGTAAATGATGAAATTAAAAAAAAAAACTTTAAAGAATACGCAGGCAAATTAATGACAAAGTTTAATTATGAATAATCCAACATGAAAGTGGTTTTACATTTAATAGATCTGAGAGCTCAATGCCTACAGGACCGTGTGTGTATTATATGCCTTATGAGGGTCAATCCACCCTTTCAGGCACTATATAGTACCTTGGATACATACATGTACGCTTTTGTTCTTTCATTTTCATAGTATCATAAGATTTGTTGAACATGGAATTTAGGTAATATTTGGTGCTAGCAAAATATTGTTGATTAAGCTGAAGGAAATATAAATACTTCCAGCTTTCCTTGCATTTACAGAAATGGAATATGTTAAGACATCCTATTCTGTTTGTAAATTATGTAAATTCAGACATTAAAATTTGAATACTTCGTATATGGTAAATTGCTCACAATCTACACATTCAAGCATTTTAAGGCATTATATCTCATAGTTATTTGACACGATTGTCTACTTAGGATTACAACAAATGAAATGAATATGAGAAAATAATCAAAAAATATTTCAGAGTACTGAAATAGACTGTTTTGTAATTTCAGTAACTTGTTACCATAGAAACAGAAACAATAAATAGCATTATAATTGTAACTAGTATCTTTGATTATTAGTAATGCAAATCTCATATGTTAAGTGTAAACTGAGGTAATTTCCAGTATAATTGTAACTATAAATAGCCTCTTCTGAAAAAAAATGGTGATAATTCCATGTAATGGCGGCCATTTTAAAAAATGGCTGCCATGGCAACCATCTTGGCATATATGAAATGGGTCCCATGCCCAAAATGTTTCTTTTGCCTTTATTAACATCTGTGCCAAGTTTCATGCTTTTCCCATTTTCTGAAGTATTTTAGCATATTTTGTTACAAATTGACTGGACTATTAAGTGTTGTTTGGAATCTGTAGATTAGTTTCTTTCTTCACGCCATCATTTTTTTCTTAAATACATGTTCAAAATTTGCATGAAAGTTATCTTGAATCGGATGCATGCTGCCCTAACGTTAAACTATTCAACACGTGACTCCTAAAGTAAAACAGAATTTTGATAAACACGTATAAAACGTTTTAATTCAGACTATATTTGACATTTGTATATAACATGCCGGACAGCTATGTAAAGCTAAGCAAATTGAAACCAATTAGGCATTACGCCTCTTGTATCGTCCTATGAAAATAAAATACTACTTTTGCAAATGCATTGTTATATTCTATTTTTTTAATCATGCCAGGTCTTGTTTCATGGCAAATAATTTATTATGTACAATATAATTCAGCACACGTTTAATTTTTAATCAGTCTATTTCTTGTGTTAACGTATGATTTTTCTACGGTCAGTATATACCTTATTTTGTCAAATTCGGATACTTACAAGTACAAATGTCACTGCAATGCAGCAGTTGAGAAACTCCGCGCAAAAAATGCGTGAATTATAGAAATAAAGAAAATATTAAAAAATATAAAAAAAATCAGTAAAAAATCCAAATGTAAATAATCCAAATTAAAAACTTTCATCGACTTTACTTTAAGGTGTCCGTTATTGTCCAACAATATTGGCATGACACTTTATTAACTTTCACAAAGGTCATTGGATAAACACTGTTATCACACACCCGTGCCGATTTTGCGTCTCCGTAAATATGGTATTGCACGGTCGTGCATATATTTTGACGCGACGTCATTAGCGTTATAAAAACATAATGTAAAGACGTGCTGAATGTTAGTGTTATACTTTATTACCCTTCCAGATTTGTTCCGCCTTTTTGATTGGATATTGATCACCCGAAAGAAATTGATATTACCGAGCCAGACGGGTAATATACACACTTAATTTCCCCGTTGGGTAACCCACGTTCTAAACAACATGCGCTGTGGCGATGCGCGTACGGTTTGATTTTACGCGATGTAAATTCCGATTTACAAGCACTTTTTAACTGTCAAATGATAAATATTTACCAAAAAAGAGTAATCATACATATTCTCAACATTATTGAAAACAAATATGACCTTGTGAAAGCTTGATATTAACTCCAAAAAAGTGCGGCGTTCAACAGACTACTCCTTTTCTCTTGTTTACATTCGTTATGTTCGAAAGAAAAAACGTCATGTATTTATGTGACGTCATGTAGTGATGAAGGGGTACCCTAAAGGGAATCTTATTTCGACGTTTTGTTTGATGTAGCAATGATTTATTTTAAAATCATCTTAACTCGGCAGGGGAAGGGTAATCAAATTATTGTTTTGGTTTTGGAGTGATATTTGGGATATATTACCTGTCAAGATAAAATAACACCCTCGCCTAACGGCTCGGGTGATATGAAATCTTGACAGGTAATATATCCACATATATTTCTCCAAAACCAAAATAACATATAATAGGCGCGTCAATGAAAAATGACTTTTATTTCACTTTAAACGGTATTTATTTGGGTATGTGATAAATAGAATATTAAATTCTTGTAATTTCGTAACTAAATTTATTGCGCTCGTTGAAAAAAATAATATTACGCTCGCCAGAGGCTCGCATAATATATTTTTTCAATTCGTGCAATGAATTCAGTATTGCACTTACACTCATTCAGTATCCTCTATGTATCTAACGAATATATCGAGTAATTTAACTTAACCTCTGAAATATGGTGCTTTATCAGTCAAACATATTTCATATTTGTTAACAATTAATATGAAATATCAATATGAAAGTGGGCTGAGTAAAAACTTACATTTATTTTAAGGGACTTCTTTATAATAATAAAAATAATAATAATAATAATAATAATAATAATAATAAACTCTTTATTTAACAAAGGTAACTTATTAAGACAATACATCAAAGCATTAAATACAATATATTATTATTATTTTCAACAAGGCCTTCAATAAAACATAAACATAACAATGGACATATTCAAGCAATTGTAAAGATTACAACATTCAGTAAATATTAATCAACCAAGAAGACAGACATAATATTATATCATAGTATAGGTAAATTTTCTATAATTCATCTATAGATAATAATAAATGTTTGAAATGTGATTTAAACAATTTAATACTTGAAAGATTTCTTAGTTTTAAAGGAATAGTGTTCCATAACTCCGTACTAGAATAATAAAAAATACGTTTGAAATAATTTGTTTTAGGTCGTTTATGCATAATATCTTTTTTATGTGTTGATCTTAGTAAGTAAGTTTTATTTTGAGATAACGGAATTAGATTAGAAACATATGCTGGCGTTAATTCATTCATCGTTTTATATACCATAATTCCAGAAAAGTATTTACATCTAGATGGAAAAGATAACCATTTCATATTTTGATACATATCAAGAGAATTTGTTTTTAAGGGTTCATTTAAAATAATTTTGCGGTTCTTTTTTTGTAATTTTGTTATTCTATTTAGATCTGATTTGTTACACTGGGACCAAATAATACATCCATAATCAAAAGTAGGGGCAATGTAAGCGTTATAAAATAATTATTTCATTTCAGGTGTAAGAAATATTTGAATTATTTTCAGCAGACATATATTTTAGAAGCAAACTTAGAACACGTTTAATCAATATGTGTTTTCCAAGATAGACAGTTATCAATATGCAATCCAAGTAGCTTTTGACAATGAACATTATTTATACTGGAATTCTCAATATGCAGAGAAAGATTGCCTATGTTATTTATTTTACATTTTGATCCAATTATCATGCACGTGGTCTTTTCTGGATTTATGGCCATATTATTGAGAGTGCACCATTCCTGTATTTTTAGTAAGTCTAGTTGCAACCCAGACTGTATATTACTCAAACTTTGGTCAGCTATGTGTAATGTTGAATCGTCTGCATACATATCAATGTCTGAATTCGTTGTGACTGATATATCATTTACATATAAAAGAAACAGTATAGGACCTAAGATTGAGCCCTGTGGCACGCCTGATATAACCGGTAAGCTTTCAGATTTATTATTGTTGACTTTTACAATTTGCTCTCTATTAGAGAGATATGACTGGAAAAATGGTTTTCAGGAAAATGATAAAGTTTTAATTTATGAATCAGTTTATTATGGTCAACTAAATCAAAGGCATTTTTAAAATCTAAAAATACAGCACCTATTATATTTCCATCATCAATATTCGTAAGCCAAGCATCTATAAGGCGGATCAAAGCCGTTTGGCAAGAATGATGTCTCCGGAAAAAAACCTGACTGGTGTTCATTAATGATATTGGTATAATGAAGATAATAATTTAGCTGATTTGCAACATGCCTTTCAAGTATTTTTGAAATGGTTGGGAGAATAGACATTGGCCTACAATTATTGGGGGTTGACTTATCTCTCCCTTTGTGTAAAGGTATAACACGTGCTAGTTTCAAGGCTAGGGAATATACCTAGTGAAAAACATTTTTGTTTGAAAAATCTGTTAAATAAAAACCAACTTTTGTTGAATTTTGTTTTGAAAGCTGTCTAAAATGATAGAAGATGGTCTAACTAAGAAAATAAATCCGAACACCAATATCTTTGATTCAGTCATTACCGCTGAACAGACGTTTAAAAGAGTTGTTTATGTGACGTCATAATGTAACACCAAACAGCGCGTGCAAAAACAGTCAAAACAATGTATTACTGCGCCGTACAATTGCATTTGCTTAGCAAGCAAGGGGATTCGTCACCATTTTTCTTTGATAATGAAATTAAATAAAAAAAGGTTATTTATTCGTTTTTATGGTGTATATTGTCACGAAACATGATAAAATGCTACATATTTTCACTCGCCGTCCCGGCTCGTCGCATATTATCATGTTTCCTGAAAATATATTCTATATTTCAACCAAAACGAATAAATATCCTCTTAATATTTAAACCTTAACCCTTTCGCTGCCAGAGGGTTATTGTTTTATTGATCACCTATTTGCCAGAGGGTTTTCTACGAAATTACTATATTATTAATTAATATAATTATTATTATTTGTTATTAGTATTATAATAATTATATATGCTTCCAAATCTGTGAGTATAATAATAATTATAGTCGAATGTATAATTTTCTTTATATTTATTATTATTATTATTAATTTATTATTATTACTATTATTATTATAGAAACGGCTTAAGCCGTCCATATGGGAAATACGCCGAAAATAACAGGGACGGCATAAGCCGTCCCTATGGCAGTGAAAGGGTTAATATTACACGTAAATGAGGTATGGTGTATAGATTACAGGTTACCGATCTGAAGGTCTCTTAAATAATTCCTTACCAAGGCAATGTAATGAAAATACACATTGTTTTGTAATTAACTTGCAAGATCTAATTTGAATTCTGTTTACTACATCTGCTTGTAGGATACCTTTAAAGTAATAATTTAATGGTTTTCAAACAATTATACTTTTTATATCATTGAAGTACCTTAAACAAAAAAATAGTACGTGACGTTTATAATACAAATTCTAACACACCTCATAATTTTGTCTCTACAGACAAAGAAGAAAAAGCCAATAAACTGCCAATAAACACTGGTTAAGGAGTACTTGTATATGCGGCTGTTATGTTTTCTTCCTCGATTATATTGTTAACAAATCCTTTTAAAGCAACACTTAAAAACTTTTTAAATTTATATTTTCAGTTCTAATACTGTTTTCTTTTAATACAATACATGTTTCGCGGCATGATATAATAAAGGGAGACAAATCGAAAACAATCATATGACGAAGGGAGACTACGCATTAGTATTTCTTACATAAGTTCACATCAAGCTGTATTTAAACAGGAATATAGGTCTCTGATCAGTATAATTTTTTCCGGCTATTTTGCGCGACTAGTTATTTTTAAAATATCTTTTATTTAATAAAGCAGTTTCAGACTCAAAACTAAAACTACATCTATAAATATTTTTTCCGATTTTTTCAATGTAAGGTCATCTATTCATAGCTTTCTTATTCACGTAACCAGTCTTGCGAAGCAATAGAATACATATATTACTCACTGCGTACTACAAAATAATTAGATATTTCCTGTAGAAGATACAAATTTAAGAAATAAATTACCGAATTTAAGTTTATTTATTGTTCTCTCTTTTATACTGCATTCCTAGAGGTCGAGGCGTGAAATTTGTTCCCTAAGTGATATGAGATGCTGCGAATCACCGAAGGAGAAACCAATTTATGACTTTACATAATATAAATCGGAACGAATGTTCCGAATTTGTTTTAGCATTAAATCGAAGGGTTTATATCGGCTCCACGGACAAGTTTTTATCTAATTATCATTAAAAAAGTGTTGTTTTTCATATCACAAAATATAACAGTAAATAAGTATAGTAAAATACGCAATTAAATTGTTTGTAATATTCATACCTGAGAGTTTTGACATAGTGTCGTTCTGTTGCAGGTATGTGGGTCATCTATGTTCTGACAAGACAAGCAATTAAGGGAATCTTGAAATAAAAAAATAAAATACATCCGACATTTTTCTCAATACCAAAATTCACGAAATCAACGTTTAGAACAACGATTTTTTATAGTTACAGTTTTCTTAATGTTAAATAATACTATATAGTTAAGATTAAGATTTCAATACCGAATTAAACACAATCTTACATTTCGTAAAAAGTGTTTTTTTTAAAGTTCCACGTTTATATATAATGTACTATTATAATAAATAATAGAAACAACAACAACAAACCCACAAAAATAAAAAATAAATAAATATAAATGAAATATTGCAGTACTCACAAAAACTAGCATCACAACTGCCATTGTAAGGCAAGTTTTACTTAATGTCAAACAAATAAATTTAAAATGCTAGTTGCACTGTCAATACACAATACTATTAAGCGTTAAAATATGATAAACAAGGTCAACAATGAAAGACACCGTTCAATCAACGCAGCCCTACACTACCCAGCAACAAAAACAGTGGCATATTCTTTTATTTAAAAGTTTTAATCCATTTATTTGTTAAATATAAATTGGTTGTCACTTTATCACTTGTAAATATACGTTCTAATGCAAACATTTTAGATTATAAGACAGATTTTGGGACACAGTTTTTTTCAAAATTCTCATTCACTTATAATATATTAATCAATGGAATATAATATAGACGTGGGGCTTTAATATGAAATTATTATCAAAATTTGGGTCGTTAAATATACAAAAAGAAAGGGCTTTTAACATTCATTTAATGATGTTCATTTAACCGTCAAAACATACTGAAAAGTATTAACTGGTTATTGAAAAGTTTCATATTTGATCATCCAATCGGCATAACATACTCACTGTGTCATAAAAAGTTATTTGTTCTTCCGTTACAAATTTTTAGAACAGACTAAATTTCGAAAAGTAAATAAATAACAAATACGTGTGTGGTAATTAACATAAATAGAACAAAAAAATTACTAAGATTATACTTACGTGAAAATTTTAAATGCAAACAAATTGCTACGCAGACAACTAAAATGTCTGAAATAGAACACAAGTATAATTCTAATTATTTCGATGCAAATAATTTGTTTATTCCTTAGATACAAAGGTTTTATTTTATATAATTATAGAAATGAAATAAAAGATAACTTATAATTGTCGTATTTATTTTACATTGTTAGATTTAAATTTTATACAAAACAAATAAAAGGTTATGTTATATAAAATGAAACAAAAGACTTACTTGACATATCCATTTCACATCATTAAGGCGACAGTGGAATCTTTGATGCGTCGTTTTTCAGCGCATCTCTTTTTATAAGAAAAGCCGTGTGCCCAATGACGTCAGTAATGCCACATTATAACGTTTGCCATTTTAGATTTTCAAGGTTATTTATTGTTGAAGGTTGTTCAAACTTTATAATTGATCGGACTTTGCTGATGCCTGTTAGTGTGAATGATCGCTTTTGTCCAAATAACGACATATTGAGAAGACTCGAAATTTTATTGTTAAAAATTTTCACTGAGGTCTAGAAGCCTAAATACTTGATTTTGAATTTCATACACAGATCAAATGGGGGCACTAATAAAAGTAAAAAATACAAAAGATAATTAGAAAATATTCACCAAAACGAATAGAAAAAAATGCATTTTCAAGCTAATCTTGCGTGAACAGCGTTTCGAAAATTTGGGGTTATTCTTCATAATAGGAATATAATTCTTGACAAACAGAGTGAGAAAAAAGATCTCAACTTTTGCATACAAGCTTTTGGTCTAGACCTACATCAGATAGTACACCAATCTCGAAATATTATATTTCCAGTCTCGTCATAAAAATGCGCCCACTTAGTTGGGACCCTACAATTTGCAAACGTATATAAGATAACCTTTAAACGGTGATCACGCAATACGAATATGACTAACTTATTCAGACAAAATCGTGTCGGTAATGTTCCTAAAGCTACTTAAAGTTATCTAAACGACCTCGTTCGCTTTTACGACAGCAGAATAACAACATGATCTGTAACAGTACTTTTAAAGGCGACCTGTCTGTTTATAGATGCGCAGGCTGGTCTTGATCCATGCTGGTCGCAAACCCATTATGTTGGTTTTGTCGTGACGCGGCTAATTTAGTAAATTTACTACATGCTAAAGGCATCAACGATTAAGACTATTTTCAAGGCCAATTTGTTTAATGAATATTTCAAAACTGTTTATAAACAAGGATTCTAAAAAATTTGGTGAAATTTACCGTAAGGCTACTTTTATATAATCGTGGTGTTAACTCTGTTTACCGCCACCAAGTCAACCTGCTTGACTACGGAGCATATGACGCCATATGCGTCGAGAAGAAAATCGTTATGACCTTTAACTGACTGGAAAATGGACATGTAGACAGACGTCTAAGCCTTTCATATAAATTGTTTAACTTTAATGATGATGTGTGGTCTTAATATTAATGCCTTTTTGTCATATTTTATGACATTTATAAAATAATTTTCTATTAAGTATTCTAGTTGTCCATATAGTCCATTGTCTATACAACTTTTTAATGTGTCATAAACAGCAAAAAAGCAAAAGTAAGAAATTGGGGGTTTGAAAACTTAGTACATGGTTACTGACCAATATGTCCTTATTTTTATTTATGTACTAATTTTGTACTATGTCCTTGAGATGTGACTAAAGGAATCATATACACTTGATGATAGCGCCTTGTTTATACAGACTATCTGACAGTGTGTTTGAACAATTGGTGTTTATCAAGTGCAACAATGATTTATGCTGATAGCTAATGCTATTTGTATAAATAGTGAACATGCGTGTTTGTGGACATTGATATACCTTGTATTATATGTTTGTATATTTATTCTCACAGGCATTTGCCTTTTGTTCAATAAAATTATTCATTCAAATTATTCATATACTTTATATATACATTAAAAGTTATTTTCTTTATCAATAAGCAGTTAACATTTGAGTGATATAATGCTTACTTCAATGTATAATTTTTTATTGCTTATCATATGCATTACTTTTTCAAACTACAATAATTGTCAAATTTATCTCATGCACAAATGAGACAAGTAATATTAGTTTTTTTTTGCAATAATTTTAAATATTATTCGCCCCATAACTTGTTTGATTACAAAGAACGGATACGGCATCTCTGTCAAAAATACGATAAAATATTTTAACAGCACATCATTTACTTGCTTATTCTATAAAATCTCATCGTGTATCAGTCGACTTAAGTTAATATTTATAGATATAAATGTAAGAACGTTCATTTTTTAAATTTTAATAATTATGTTATTCGTTACTGAAAATGGCATATACTTTGACGATATTTTGGATTTGTTTATAACTGTATGTCAATAAGTATTTTGAAATAAATTGTGATTGTAATTTTTAAATTGTCAAATAACTACAGTCCGCAATTTATATACAAAAATAACACTCTCTGTCTTCGTTGACATCGTATTATATCGGAGATGATAACTAAAATATGCTATTTGTAGACATTTATCTCGTACCTTTACTTTTCTTAAAAGAAATCTTACAAGAACAGAACAAAAAAAACAACATAATATTTTGTTTGACTCTAAATTAACACATAATTTATTCCAATGACCTTGCCAATATGATAGATAAATAAGTGATTTTGTCTATTATATCTACGTGATGAATCAGTAGATTAAATATCTGTTAATAAGGGCATTCTACCGTTTACACCGATTCCTTCCAAATAGTTTCATAAATAAAACATAACTCCTGGAACATTCCTAATGTAAGCAAACATAAATGTTTTGATATATTCAATATATTTCAGGTCGAAGACTGATGCGAAAAAAAAGAAGAAGAAAATAAGACATTGATAAAATTTAAGCCATGGAACACACGGCAATTGTGTTTTCATATCTCAGAATACATTCATATGTTCTATATATATTTTTTTCCCGAAAATAGATAAAAAAATATCAGTTTGATCTTTGCGAGGAGTTCGTTCATCTAGTTAAAATTTGACAAACACACAAGTTTTGGAGCGGCATTGTTTGTAACATTCCATGTATTTTCAAGGCATTTACTTTCCACATAAATTGTTGAACTAATTTGATTCTGTTTTGTCTAGTTATTAATGTATTCTTATTCATTTTACTTTATGTACATAATAAATTTGTGCCAGCCTCGTTTTTAATGAAGAAATAAACAAATTATGATCAGGACACAAATGGTCGAATTTATGCTATGTTCTCAATATTTTCTCACATTTTCTTTTATAATTATAAAGAAGTGCAAACTAAAAACATTGTAACATTCTTTTGTTTTGATTTGCTAGAGAAAAAAGAGCAACCGATAGCCTCATCATCCGTTCTATGCACTTTACTTCTGCTTTGATTTTTATGGGATAAGACCTGTAACTACGTAATGTAACATATGTCTCAATACACTGCAGGTTATTTTCAGCTGCATTGGCTTTATTTACTGAATTAAACAATGACAACTGTATGATTAAAAAAATAGAGAACTAATGTCTGTGGTGTGGCCAAAAATAAGTCTTAAATATGTTAACTTGTTTTAGACTTGATGAAAAGAAGTGTTTTGCAAAATGTTGCAGATATTATCATTGAGATTAAGTGTTTCCTATCATTGAAACTTTTGAAATAACTGATAGATTGTAACATATGTCCCAATACAGTAAAAATAACTGTCCATTCTTTCTGGAATTAAAACAACATTAATTTATAAAATTCATTTTGTTAAGATTTGATGTCATATGACAGCGTTATAATACTAACAGGAAAGATTGGCGTCTGAATGTAGTACAAAACAAAACTGGTTGTCAATTAGCTAAGGGACAAGAAACAGAGGCTCAAATGAAGCTGCTGCAATTTTGACATGAACATAATTTGAAACAAATTTGACATATTGTAAACGTTAAAGGCCCATTATGCCTCACAAATGCTTTCATTTTTTTTCTCAAAATCTGTTTAATGTTGGTGTATTTTAATAGTATCCAAAAATGTTACTCTTTGACTAATTATTGGAACCATCTTTTTCATTCGTTGCGTTTTAGTACAGTTATAACAGTTATAGTCAATTAGTATTTTGTATGGAAGTCAAAATACTACTTTGTTTACATTTTGCTAGTTTTATGGGAAAAAACAACAATATTTATCGCTACTTTTTCAGGTTTGTTTGTTTGTTTGATTGGGGTTTATGTCACACCGACGCAGTATAGGTCATATGGCGACGTTCCAGCTTTACTGGCGGAGGAAGATCTCAGGTGCCCTTCAGTGAAGTATCAGGCACGAAAGGGCACCTGAGTAGAACCACCGACGTTCCGTAAGTTAATTTTTTCAGGTAACAAGCATATAAGATTTTTCTAAAAAACTTATTTAAACGTTATAAACAATTAATGTTTTCCCTTCTAAAGAAGTAAAACATTATTTGATTCTGAGGCATAATGTGCCTTTAATAAATAAAGGTAAATAATTTTCATATATCGCAAAAGAGTGTAAGCTTTTCAATAGTGTGCCGCCTTTCCGTGTTGATCTTGTTTATCATATTTTTTCTTAAAAATAATTGATAGGAAAGTGAAATTTGTATCTCGAACGACAAGGACTAATTTTATCTTGTCACAACTCTACGGGCTTCTTTGATATGAATTGATTGTTGCGCGAGGCTGTTCCAAAATGAGTTTGTAATCGTTTCATTTTCTTTAATTTTAAGAACTTAAACAAATAAAATACAAGGGAGTATAGACATTCAAATTTGTCAAAGCTGCAGATGGTGCTTAAATTAAAACAAGAAATGAGTTTCATGTGAAGAAACAGGCACTTCGAGTGCATCTGTACATGATAATATTATACTGTATTCACTTACTATACTCAAACTAAGTTATATTTATAACTTTATGAATAAAAGAATCTTTCATTTAGTTAAATAGAGGATAGAAAAATCACAACCCGAAGATGGTCGATTATATTGAGAACTTTAGATTTACTAACTATACTCAAACTAAGAAATGTTAATGATTTTATGAATAAAAGAATCTATTAATGAGTTTAATAGAGGATAGAGAAATCCAATGGTCGATTATATTAGGAACTTTAATACATTGCCAAAATGTGATCTGTTCCCCTCAGTCTTTACTTAAAATGTAAATGTAACAATTTCCCTATTGTAATGAGTTGAGGACAAGGCAATATATATTTGAAGGAAAGAGGCGACAAAATTTTATTTCTCGGATCCTTCTGAACAGACAAAATGTTATAAAACATGAAGATGTAATACCCTCGGATCATCCTGAACAGACTTTATGTCATGACATATGGAAATATAGTACCCTCGTTTCCTTCTGAATAAACTTTATACCATAAAACATGAAGATATTATACCCTTCGGATCATTTTGAACATACTTTATGGTATAACATATGGAGAAATTATACCATCGGATAATTTTGAACAGACTTTATGCCATAAAACATTGAGATATTGTACACTCTGATCATTCTGTACGGACGTTAAACTATTAAACATGCAGAAATTGTACTCTCGGATCATTCTGCACAAACCTTATGCCATAAAACATTGAGTTTTTGTACCCTCAGATCATTCTGAACAGATTTTATACAATATAACATGGAGATATTGTGCCCTCGGATCATTCTGTACAGACATTATTTCATATAAAATGGATAAATTGTACCCTCGGATCATTCTGTACAGACTTTATGTCATAAAACATGGAGATATTGTACCCTCGGATCATTCTGTACAGACTTTATGCCATTAAACATTGATATATTGTACCCTCGGATCATTCTGTACAGACTTTATGTCATTAAACATGGATATATTGTACCATCGGATCATCTGTACAGACTCTTTTAGCCATTAAACATGGAGATATTGTTCCCTCGGATCATTCTGTACATACTTTATGTCATGAAGCATTGGGATATTGTACCCTCGGATCATTCTGAATAAACTTTATACCATAAAACATGAAGATATTATACCCTTCGGATCATTTTGAACATATTTTATGGTATAAAACATGGAGACATTGTACCATCGGATAGTTCTGAACAGACTTTATGCCATAAAACATTGAGTTATTGTACACTCGGATCATTCTGTACAGACGTTTAACTATAAAACATGCAGAAATTGTACTCTCGGATCATTCTGAACAGACTTTATGTAATAAAATATGGAGATATAGTACCCTCAGATTATGCTGAATAGACTTAAAGTCATAAAACATGCTAATATAGTACTCTCGGATCATTCAATAAGTACTTTATGTCATAAAGCATGGAAATATTTTACCTTCGGTTCTTTCTGTACCTACGATTTGCCATTTAACAAACATGGAGTTTTTGTACCCTCGGATCATTCTGAACAGATTTTATGCCATAAAACATTGAGATATTGTATCCACGGACTCAATGCAATTAAAATGGAGATGTTGTACCATCGGATCATTCTGTTCAGACTTTATTCCATATCAATAGGATATATTATACCTTCGGATAATTCTGTACTTACTTTATGCCATAAAACATCGGGACATTGTATCCTCGGATCATTCTGAACAGATTTTATGTCATAACACATTGAGATATTATACCCTCGGATCATTCAGTACAGACTTAATACAACATTACATGGAAATATTGTACCCTTGAATCATTCTGTACAGACTTTAATTCATAAAAAATGGATAAATTGTACCCTCTGATCATATTACCCTCGGATCATTCTGAACAGATTTTATGTCATTACACATTGAGATATTATACCCTCGGATCATTATGTACAGACTTAATGCAACATAACATAGAAATATTGTACCCTTGGATCATTCTGTACAGACTTTATTTCATAAGAAATGGATAAATTGTACCCTCTGATCATATTGAACCGACATATTGTCATAAAACATGGAAAAATTGTGCCCTCGGATCATTCTGAACAGACTTTATGTCATAAAACATGGAGATATTGTGCCCTCAGATCATACAGTTCAGACTTTGTGCCACCTTACATGGAGATATTGTACCCTTGGATCATTCTGTTTATACTTTGTTTCATAAAAAATGGATATATTGTACCCTCTGATCATATTTAACAGACTTTTTGTCATAAAACATGAAAAAATTGTACCCTCGGATCATTCTGAAAAGACTTTTAGTCATAAAACATGGAGATATTGTACACTCAGAACATTCTGTACAGCATTTATGTCATAAACATTGATATATTGTACCTTTGGATCATTCTTAGCACACTTTACAGACCTTACCTGAACAATTTGTTTGCATTATATTATTTTATTTTTATTAAAATGAACAGCAAAGATGAATTTGATAATTTTAGCGGGTATGAACTAAGTATATATTGTAAAATAGAATAGAAAATAGAAAACACTTAAGTATATTAATAAATTGTATCTGAGAGAATTAATAAATGGAACGCAGTTTCGTGAATTAAACATCCAGATATAAACATTTGCATAACCAAAACTAGTGAGAAAAAAAGCTAAATATGTAATTACAATTTTTACAAATGTAACAATGATTCAAGTAAATTTTTTATTTAAATTGGTTTTAGAATAACCCCGTATCAGTGTTGAGAAAAAAATGTTTATTTCTTAATGAATTACAAATAGCAAGATTTTTTTAATTGAAGATAATTGACATAATTGAACGCACAAGCATCTAAAATGAAATCAGTTTAAACAATCTTTTGCATAATAAATCTTTACAATAAAATTAAACATTTTTATAGAGATATTTAATTTGTTTTTGGAAAACAAAAGCAACAAAAATACAATAATTGAAACGTAACAATTAAATGAAAACAAACGGAAAGCGGGGGTATATGTTTGTATTCTTGTAACTTATAATTGAGAAAAAAGTTACCTGCCCTTTAGAAATGCATTCCAATTAAAAGTTGTCCAAGTTTGAAGTGAATATAGTTGACATTTTTAAGTGTTGAGAATTGAGTACCGCTCAAGCCGGTGCTAGGGGGCGTGAGGGATGTTGCACTTATTCATTATCCCTCATGTACAGACTCAATCAAATCGAGTCTGTAGTTTTCTTGTAATTTTTGTTGTGATTAATGCTTCCGAGGGATCATTTTGTTTCCAGATTGTTATTCAGAGAAACTTATCTAAAGAAAAAAAAGAAAAAAGAAAAATTAATACAATGTGTGCAAAATGAATTTAAGAATTGTCTGCCCTTCTGAAATGTTGTCATATTCAGAGAGAGAATGTGTATAGCAAGTTCAAATTAAAAAGCTTTTAATATTTCTGAGCAAATAGACATTGACAAGGTTAACCAGGGCTCACAATATAAGTTGAAAAGGGAACAACTTTAGAAAAAATAATTTCAAAATTAAATAATTTTTTGTCATGACAATAAATGTATTCAATGTTTGAAGTATATAGAATTTATAATGTCTGAGAAAATGGACCTTGACGAGAGATTTACCACGACAGAGTCATGACACAATAGCTCTACTTTTTCATTAGAATGTGGAGCTTGATATATATTAGAGATACCATAGGCTGACTTAATTCAAGTTGTCTCATTGATTAAGAAAATGATATGAAGTTACGCCTCAATAAACGGATAGTTAGTAAAACAAGTGGACTATATTGAATGTATCTTTATTAAGACTCAAAGTGCAGAATTTGCAGTGACTAAAGATTTGAATTCAATTGCAAATCTATGATAGATTTTAAGAGCATTCAAAAGTAAAGTAATATTAAGTGACTGAACAGTTTTTATGATTACTTCGCCTTGTGAAAAAATTCCACGTCACTCTCTAAAACAAAAGTAAAGGAACAAGACTTTAATAAAATATGGTAAACTAGATCAACACGAAAAGGCGGCGTTCAATGAACGCAACGCAATTAACATCACTACAAGAATAAAACGTCAAAAACATTGAATAATTATTGTAATTATGTTATTACCACAAATTGTCATTTTTAACAGGACAAAAGTTGTGTTTTGATCTTGAAAAGACACTGTTTGACACAACATTCAACGCCATTACCAAGCAATTCATTTCAATTGTAATTTATAACGCTTAAATAATAAAAAAACATCCAATAACTATCATAGCGAAGAATATGATGCTCATAAACAAAGAAGAAAAATCTTCTTTATATGAATAATATTAATTGCTTATATTGAATAATGTTAACTCTTGTAATCTACACAACAACTGTCCGCTGATTGATCATTCTTACTTGGCAATATATGCTAATTTATTGAGTTCAATCTCTATGAGAAAAAACATACTGAAGCATAAATGAACATTAATGTATTGCGTATTGTATAATTTTGTTAATTATTCATAACTATAGACTATAACACACATGTTTGAATAGGAAAATATTTTTTGTTATTTTTGTTGTCCTTGACTGATTGGTAATAATGGCAATGTTTGTCATTATTAAATTCAATTGACATTAAAGCATGAACGCATCTGCGCATATTTCATGATTCAGTTTCATACTTTTCCTATTTAAATGTTAAAGTCTGCGTTAGCCGGCACTTGCGGTGTTGACGGCAGATTGCACTTATCTTTACCATAATTGAACATGCTTAATAAAAGGATGTATAATTTACAAAAGTGCCATTCTGGGTTTTTTTATTGTTTACCTTTAGTTTTTGATATGTCACACTAATTTATTTTATACCATTTTGTTCGGAACATAGACACTTTATTATTTAAGTACATTGCTTGTGCAGTTAGAGATACTTATCTTTCAAAATAGAGAAATAAGAACCCCTAAAGAAAGCCGAACACGTCAAAATTGAAAATGTTGCAGGCTCGGTTTGATTGAGCCTGTTCATGGACGGTACTGTAAAGTGCAAACTACCGTCCATGCCCCCTAGCACCGGCTTAAGCATGAACTGGTAAAATTTAGAATTTTGAAACATCCTCAGATGTATTCATATGGCGGTTATCATGGAACCTTCAATGTGACACGTTAGTGCCATTCCATGAAAAGCGGCATATAGTCCCCAAGTAAAATAATGCATGTGCCCGTAACGAGAAAACAATGGGCGGAACTAAATAAAATAGAAACTTT